>NC_087194.1:8993513-9083513 GCF_035594125.1 Scylla paramamosain
GGTGAAATCCTTTAGTTATGTCCAGATAATGTTCAACTGAGTGGCCAAGATTAGAGGCAATGGTAATATGATCATGTTTACATTCTATGGTTCTTTTCTCCCTGACCGTGTTAAGATTGGTTCTTTCTCTCTCTCTCCCAGTAAAGGCTTTCATCGATCATCCATTACAATGTTACTGGTGTTACGAGTTCGGTCAAGGGGAGGAACATCTGTACAAGTCTTCCTCGGTGCGGTCACTGCTCTGCTCTTGACTCGCACCCTACTCGTGAATACGAATCAATCTTATTGTTTTTTTTCTTTTTCTGCAGGGAAGCTCATCCACTACGCTCTCGACAATGTAAGAGATACCACCTTGAGCAGGACATTCTTCAACTGGCTAATTCTCAATTCACTGGTAGTGCCAAGCGGGAACTTCTTTTCAGATAGAAAGATAGTTCGGAAAATACATACACCAACTTCCTCCACTCTAGTTCTTCTACCTTTACCAGACGTAATAAGGCTACAACACCTTCCTGCCTTTCACAGCCATCAAATGTTTTTCCCGTTCCTGTGAGAATGTTACTCCTACAGTTACCGTCTGCAACTGGTTTTCTGTTTTGGAAAGTGTCACCTCTACATCTTCAACCAAGCCCTCCACTACATCTTCAGCAAAAGGCCATCACTGTATCCTTACCGGCTACATCAAAGACTCCTCGTATAGCTAAAGTCCATGCGTCCATAGATTCCCAAACACGAACGACTTTCAAGACTTTAAATCCGCCACAGCCACACACACACACACACACACACACACACACATATATATATATATATATATATATATATATATATATATATATATATATATATATATATATATATATATATATATATATATATATATATATATATATATATATATATATATATATATATATATATATATATATATATATATATATATATATATATATATATATATATATATATATATATATATATATATATATATATATATATATATATATATATATATATATATATATATATATATATATATATATATATATATATATATATATATATATATATATATTTATTTATTTATTTATTTTTTTTGTTATATAGGAAGGACACTGGCCAAAGGCAACAAAAATCCAATAAAAAAAAATGTCCACTGAAATGCTAGTCCCATAAAAGGGTCAAACCAGTGATCAAAAATTGATGAATAAGTTTCTTGAAACCTCTCTCGTGAAGGAATTCAAAACATAAGAAGGTGGAAATACAAAAGCAGGCAGGGAGTTCCAGAATTTACCAGAGAAAGGGATGAATGATTGAGAATACTGGTTAACTCTTGCGTTAGAGAGGTGGACGGAATAGGGATGAGAGAAATAAGAAAGTCTTGTGCAACGAGGCCGCGAGAGGAGGGGAAGCATGCAGTTTGCAAGGTCAGAAGAGCAGTTAGCATGAAAATAGCGGTAGAAGACAGCTAGATATGCAACATTGCGGCGGTGAGAGAGGCCGAAGACAGTCAGTTAGAGGAGAGGAGTTAATGAGACGAAAAGCTTTTGATTCCACCCTGTCTAGAAGAGCAGTATGAGTGGAACCCTCCCAGACATGTGAAGCATACTCCATATATGGACAGATAAGAGCTTTGTACAGAGTTAGCAGCTGGCGGGGTGAAAAAAAAAAACTGGGGGAGACGTCTCAGAACGCCCAACTTCATAGAAGCTGTTTAACTAGAGATGAGATGTGAAGTTTCCACTTCAGATTATAAGTAAAGGACAGACTGAGGATCTTCAGTTAAGAAGAGGAGGACAGTTGAGTGTAATTGAAGAAGAGGGGATAGTTGTCTGAAAGGTTGTGTCGAGTTGATAGATGGAGAAATAGAGTTTTGAGGGACTGAACAATACCAAGTTTGCTCTGCCCCAATCAGAAATTTTAGAAAGATCAGAAGTCAAGCGTTCTGTGGCTTCCCTGCGTGAAATGTATACCTCATGAAGGGTTGGACGTCTATGAAAAGACGTGGAAAAGTGCAGGGTGGTATCATCAGCGTAGAAGTGGATAGGACAAGAAGTTTGGTTTAGAAGATCATTAATGAATAATAAGAAGAGAGTGGATGACAGGACAGAACCCTGAGGAACACCACTGTTAATAGATTTAGGAGAAGAACAGTAACCGTCTACCACAGCAGCAATAGAACGGTCAGAAAGAAAACTTGAGATGAAGTTACAGAGAGGATAGAAACCGTAGGAGGGTAGTTTGGAAATCAAAGCTTTGTGCCAGACGCTATCAAAAGCTTTTGATACGCCCAAGGCAACAGCAAAAGTTTCACCAAAATCTCAAAAGAGGATGACCAAGACACAGTAAGGAAAGCCAGAAGATCACCAGTAGAGCGGCCTTGACGGAACCCATACTGGCGATCAGATAGAAGGTTGTGAAGTGATAGATATTTAAGAATCTTCCCGTTGAGGATAGACTAAAAAAACTTTAGATAGGACAATATAGGAGGGACAATAGGAGGGACCCCATCAGGTCCATAAGCCTTCCGAGGGTTTAGGCCAGCGAGGGCATGGAAAACATCATTGCAAAGAATTTTAATAGGTGGCATGTAGTAGTCAGAGGGTGGAGGAGAGGGAGGAACAAGCCCAGAATCGTCCAAGGTAGAGCTTTTAGCAAAGGTTTGAGCGAAGAGATCAGCTTTATAAATAGATGTGATAGCAGTGGTGCCATCTTGTTTAAATAAAGGAGGGAAAGAAGAAGAAGCAAATTTATTGGAGATATTTTTTGGCTAGATGCTAGAAGTCACGAGGGGAGTTAGATCTTGAAAGGTTTTGACATTTTCTGTTAATGAAGGAGATTTTGGCTAGTTGGAGAACAGACTTGGCATGGTTCCAGGCAGAAATATAAAGTGCATGAGATTATGGTGATGGAAGGCTTAAGTATCTTTTGTGGGCCACCTCTCTATCATGTATAGCACGAGAACAAGTTGCGTTAAACCAAGGTTTAGAAGATTTAGAACAAGAAAAAGAGTGAGAAACGTACGCCTCTACGCCAGACACTATCACTTCTGTTATGCGCTCAACACACAAAGACGGGTCTCTGACACGGAAGTAGTAGTCATTCCAAGGAAAATCAGCAAAATACCTCCTCAGGTCCCCCCAACTAGCAGAGGCAAAACGCCAGAGGCACCTTCGCTTAGGTGGATCCTGAGGAGGGATTGGAGCGATAGGACAAGATGAAGATATGAGATTGTGATCGGAGGAGCCCAACGGAGAAGAAAGGGTGACAGCATAAGTAGAAGGATTAGAGATAAGGAAAAGGTCAAGAATGTTGAGCGTACGAGTATCTCCAAGACGGTCAGGAATACGAATAGGGTGTTGCACTAATTGCTTTAGGTCATGGAGGATAGCATAGTTGTAGGCTAGTTCACCAAGATGCTCAGTGATGGGAGAGGAAAGCCAAAGCTGGTGGTGAACACTGAAGTCTCCAAGAATGGAGATCTCTGCAAAAGGGAGGAGGGTCAGAATGTGCTCCACTTTGGAAGTTAAGTAGTCAAAGAATTTCTTATAGTCAGAGGAGTTAGGTGAGAGGTATACAGCACAGATAAATTTAGTACGAGAGTGACTCTGTAGTCGTAGCCAGATGGTGGAAAACTCGGGAGATTCAAGAGCGTGGGCACGAGAGCAGGTTAAGTCATTGCGCACATAAACGCAGCATCCAGCTTTGGATCGAAAATGAGGATAGAGAATGTAGGAGGGAACAGAAAAAGGGGTACTGTCAGTTACCTCAGACACCTGAGTTTCAGTGAGGAAAACAAGATGAGGTTTAGAAGAGGAGAGGTGGTGTTCTACAGATCAGATTGAAAATTAGATCTTAGACCGCGAATGTTGCAGAAGTTAATGAAGAAAAAGTTGAGGGGGGGGTGTCAAGACACTTAGGGTCGTCGACAGAAAGGCAGTCCGATCTGGGGACATTTATGGTCCCCTCCTCAGATGGGGACTCTGGGGCTGGTGTAGGAGTCGCCATGATCTTTTTGAAATTTTTGAGTGAAGGGTGTGTGTGTTATTAGGTGCTTGTAGATTTGTGTGGAGGAAGAGAGTTGTCTTTATAGGGCAGGCTGTAACTGGCCCCCTTGTATTGTCAGACACAAAGGGAAATGTCCAGTGAAGTCACAGCTGGGTTTAATGATAAGTTCACAGCACCCCCTGAACAATGCTTTAGACCTCACTGGGAGTAATTATCGTTTCGGCTGCCTCCTCCATATATTTATATATATATATATATATATATATATATATATATATATATATATATATATATATATATATATATATATATATATATATATATATATATATATATATATATATATATATATATATATATATATATATATATATATATATATATACATATATATCACTGACATGCCGGTCCCCGGATAGGGTCCGAAGCAGTGGTCAAAAATTGAAGGATAAGTGTCTTAAAACCTCCCTCTTGAAGGAGTTGAGTCATAGGAAGGTGGAAATACAGAAGCAGGCAGGGAGTTCCAGAGTTTACCAGAGAAAGAGATGAATGATTGAGAATACTGGTTACCTCTTGCATTAAAGAGGTAGACAGAATAGAGAGAGAGAGAAGAAAGTCTTGTGCAGCAAGAATGCAGGAGGAGGGGAGGCATGTAGTTAGCAAGATCAGAAGAGCAGTTACCATGAAAATAGCGGTATAACACAGCTAGAGATGCAATATTGCGGCGGTAAGAAACAGGCCAAAGACAGTCAGTTAGAGGAGAGGAGTTTATGAGACGAAAAGCTTCAGATTCCACCCTGTCTAAAAAAATGGTACGAGTGGAACCTCCCCAGACATGTGAAACATACTCCATACATGGACGGATAACGCCTTTGTACAAAGTTAGTAGCTGAGGGGGTGAGAAAAACTGCCGGAGATGTCTCAGAACACCTTACTTCATAGAAGCTGTTTTAGCTAGAGATGAGATGTGAAGTTTACAGTTTAGATTATGAGATAAGGATAGACCGAGGATGTTCAATATAGAAGAGGGGACTAGTTCAGTGTCATTGAAGAAGAGGGGGTAATTGTCTGAAAGGTTGAGTCGAGTTGATAGATGGAGGAATTGAGTTTTTGAGGCATTGAACAATACCAAGTTTGCTCTGCCTTAATCAGAAATTTTAGAAAGGTCAGAAGTCAGAACGCTTTCCTGAATCAACGTCTATGAAAAGACGTGAAAACGTGCAGGCTGGTATTATCAGAGTAGTACTGGATAGAGCAAGAAGTTTGGTTTAGATCATTGATGAATAATAGGAAGAGAGAGGGAGACAGGACAGAACCCTGAGGAACACCACTGTTAATAGATAGCATGCTAACAACTCTCCTACGTTTCCTCCTCAGTCCTACTAGAAACGTTGCCGAGGGTCTACGGGCATCCCCGCTAGAAATCACAAACCTAATCACTCAAAGTGATTCATCCAATTCTGATATGGATATATATGGAGGGTTTCTCTGCCCATCATCCAAATAAGTCCTTCTCCAAGAGCGATGCCCATACGTTTTTTTCGAGGAATCCTCCTCCTCCGGTTTCTTCAGGAGTTTCGGAGACTCGTGTGCGGGTAGCTATCCCAACACCAGTTACACAGTCTCAGGTTTCTGGACCTACAAAAAACGGAGGATTAGATAAGCCTCGCCGGCCGGGTAAGGTATCTAGTCACGTTGGCAAAGAGAAGCTTCCCTCTGGAGCTTCCCTGAAAATCCTCTCAGAATAGTAAAATTCAAGATTTTGCAGTGGAATTGTCGCAGTTTGCGTGCCTCCTGGTAGGAACTCCGGGTATTGATATCTAGGTTCTCTCCTGTTTGCATTTGTTTGCAGGAAACAATGCTCGGAGAATCTACTCACTTTAATCTTCTTGGATATCGTGCTTTCTTCTTTACTTCTATTCCTGTTCAGGGCCACCACGGTGGCACTGTCATCTTTGTATGTAATTATATTCTTTTTATGGACCGGCGGATCCACCTGCCGCTGCAGGTTGCTGCTGGTAAGATTTTTATATATCGTTTTTATACATTGTGTAGTCTGTATCTGTCTCCCAGTGTTCCTATCAAAAGGAATGAACTTGAGAACCTTTTTGATATTTTTCCTTCTTTTTTTTTTTTTTAGGGGGGGGTAGACTTCAGTGGTCGCCATCAAGTGTGGGATGATGGCGCTGTCAACCCTCGTGGGTTTGTACTTCTTTTATCCAAGATACAGGATTAGAGATTATAATCTCTTGGGACGTGACCTATTTCCATAGTCAAACCGGTACTTTTACAAAAATAGATCTCTCTCTTTTCAACTCTAATTCCTTTCTTGATTTTAACTGGAAAGTTTTATCAGATTTATATGGATGCAATCACTTTCCAATTTTTTTGGAGTCAACTGGTTCTGCACCACAGTTACTTCCTTCCTGGTGGCGCCTGGATAAGGCGGATTGGCAGTTATTCACAGAACTCTGCACCCCTGCTTTCAGTAAATGAAATAGAAAATTGTGATAAGGTTGCAACATATTTCACTGACGTCTTGCACTCTGCTGGTCTTCATTCCATCCCAAAGACCTCTGGTCAGTTTCCTAAACGTCCTTTTCCCTGGTGGAATTAAGACTGTACAGCCGCCATTCGGGATAAGCGTGCTGCCTTTTCGACGACATCGGGGGGACGCCCACTGCTTGGAATATATTCGATAAGCGCATGCCCGTGTGTGTTTCACCTTAAAGATTGCTCGACGGGAGTCCTAGAAGAATTATGTCTCTTCCATCACAGTACGCACTCAGTTTTTTCAACAGAGTCTACAAAATATCTGGGAAATGCTCTGCATCTCCCCACCTGTTTTGTCCCATGATGGTGGCACGGTGGCAGACCAAAAGACCTTTTTACTGAGCACTACGCAAGTGTCTCCAGTGCTGGCCTCCCCTGGTGGAGAGTCTTACAATATCCCTTTTTCTCGGACTGACCTACGCATAACTTTGTCCCATTGCCATGATTCACTCCCGGGTCCTGATGACATCCCATATTCCTTTTTATGCCACATGTCCGATGAAGCTTTTATTATTTATTTGACCTCTATAACCTTATTTGGAATACCGGTAATTTTCCATATTCTTGAGGTTTGGCTGTAATTATTCCCATTCCAAAGGTTGGAAGAAATCATCAGCTAATGACCAATTATCGCCCCATTTCTTTAACTTCATGCATTTGTAAGTTACTGGAGATGATGGTGAATATCAGGCTTATGTGGTTTTTGGAGAGAGGCAATTATTTGTCTCCTATTCAGTAAGGTTTCCGGAAAATGCGATGTACCACTGATGCTTTATTGTCTCTGGAATCTTCCAGTTGTGAGGCATTTGCTAATAAGCAGCACCATGTCACAGTCGTTTTTGATGTAGAGAAAACTTACGACACAGACTGGCGTCACGGCATTTTACTTAGTCTTTTCGAGTTCGGTCTCCGTGGCCGACTCCTTATTTTCATAGAACTGTTTTTATCTCGTTTTCTTCTCGGGCATGGGTTGGTGGCGATCTGTCAGGAGTACGCCCACTTGAATGAAGATGGCGTGCCGCAAGGAAGTAAATTTAGTGTCACACTTTTCGCTCTAACTATAAAAAAGTGTCACTGATGTACTTCCAGAGTTTGTCGCAGCTTATATGTCGGTGACTAGTCGATCTCCTCCGCGGCTCGGATGCCTTTGATTGAGAGAAAATTGCAGTTAGCAATTAATGGGATTTCTCAGTGGGCGGCAACTCGGGAATTTCGTTTTTGAGCTCCGAAGGTTGTGGCCATACATTTTTGCAGCCTTCATGGTGTTCACCCTGACCCAGATTTATATTTATATGATCAAAGAATCTTGTGTGAAGGAAACTCGTTTCCTGGAACTTGTATTTGACAGACGCCTGACTTGGGTACCTCACATTCGTTATATAAAGGCAACATGGATGAAGGCGCTGTCACTCCTTAGTGTCTTGGCTCATACCTCTTGGTGAGCTGATAGACAAACCCACCTTCTCTTGCATCGAACTCTTTTTCTTTCAAGTTCGAGTATGGTTATGAGGTTTATTCCTTTGCTACAGAGGTTCGGCTTCCTGTTTTTGACTCAGTGCACGATGCCGGTGTTCACTTGTCAATTGGTGCATTCCGCTCATTCCCAATCCCTAGCTTTCTGGTGGATGCTGGTGTCCTCCCACTGGACTTGCCTCGCCAGCTTATATTACTTAGGTGCTGGTATCGTGTTCAACATCTTTCCAACTCTGTTCCTTGTGTTACTGTCTCCAGTGCTTCACGACCTCGTTTATATGCGTCTCGCCCGAGTTTCCCTAAACCTTTTCTTGTTTTGGTTGCATCAGCTATATCTGTATTAAATGTACCCTCCGTTTCTGGAAGCGCCTGTAGATATCCTAGAGTTGGTTATTGGCAATTCCCAGATTTTCTGTCTGCCGCCCTGCTATCTCTTATAAGAACTTATTACTGGATTATGAGTTTCTTACATTCCGACTCCTTCACTGTATTTACGGACGGTTCAAAATCCGAAGATGGAATCGGATTTGGTGTTATCTTTCCTACATTCTGTCGAGGTGGTAGCCTCCCCGGTGTTGCCTCTGTTTTTACGGCAGAACTGTCTGCCATTATTTTAGCTTTAAGAATTATTTTTACTCTTCTACCGCATCTCTTACACTTTTTTTTTTTTTTTTTTTTAGCGATTCGCGCGGTGTTCTTTTCGAAAACATTTTAGTTCTTCTTCCCTTCACCCACTTGTGGTATTGATTCTTGAGTAGCTTTTCCATTTATAACGTAGAAGCTATCACGTCAGATTTTGTTGGATCCCTGTGTATGTTGGAATTCAGGGAGTTGCCGCTAAAGAGGCGGCAACTCGGGTTGCTCTTTCCAAACCCATTCCCTTTCATGATTTATACTCGAGTATAAGGGTGGCAATCCTTGCCACTTGGCAGGGCAGATGGGAGAATTTGGTTGTCACCACTTGATGTGATAACTTCTGTAAATTTTCGTCCATGGACGTATGTCTATGTGCAGAAATGCCACTCGGACATTGCTTGCACTGGCCCATCTCCGGACGGGTCACACACGTCTCACTCATGGTTACCTCATGTCCCGGGAAATCCTACCATTTTGTGATGACTGCTTAGTTCTCCTTACAGTGCGACTTTTTCTAGTGGAGTGTCCCAGTCTGGTGGAGCTGCGGGAGTGATTTCTTTTCCATTGCAGCGATGAAGAAGGGATTTTCCAAGTGTTGCTGATACTTGTAGAGATGGCTTTCGCCACGGGATATGAGGTCCTTAATTTTGTTGATAAGGCTCTTCTTCTAAGCAAACTATACATTACCTTTTAACTGTTTTTTTTCTTTTTTTTTATCTGTAATGTAGCATTGGAGAGAACTTTATCTTTGCACTGGGAGAATATGGCGGCAAGTGAGAAAGACACATAATGAACAACGCCAGCTCTTCGGGCCTGGGTCAGTGGGGTCAGTGTCTTGGGCACATAACGAACAATGCTAAATATCTGGGCCAGTGGGATCACTGCCTGGGGTGCGAAACGAAGGTCAGACAGTGTTAAGAATGAGTGGGTCAGTACACCCTCACTTTAAATGAAATAAAGTTAAAATATTAATATACCAACCCTCTCATTTTTACGACTGTTCATATGGTTCTTTCCATGTTCTTTTTTATGTTTACTTTTTTAGTGATCTTTTAACATTTTTACCATACCATACCACAATTTTGTTTTTGATATCAATATTTTAAACTGCAAAGTTTGTTGCTTTTAAAGTTTTGTAGTGGCGCCATATGACCGCGATGTTGCGGTGCAATAAACTAAATCAATTAAACAATAAATTTGACTTCACCCTGTCTTGAAGAGCGGTATGAGTGGATTCCCCCCTCCCCAGAGATGTGAAACGTACTATGTACATGGACGGATAAGGACCCTGTAAAGAGTTAGCAGCTGGAAGGGTGAGAAAACGGGGAAACGTTTCAGAATGTCTAATTTCATAGAAACTGGGTTAGCTAGAGATTAGATATATAGTTTTTAGTTTATATTATAAGTAAAGGACAGACCAAGGATATTCAGTGTAGAAGAGGGGGGACAGTTGAGTGTCATTAAAGAAGAGAGGATAGTTGTCTGGAAGGTTGTGTCGAGTTGATATATGGAGGAATTCAATTTTTGAGGCATTCAACATTGCTAAGTTTGCTACGAAAAGATATGGAAAAGTGCAGTGTGGTATCATCAGCGTAAAAGTGGATAGAACAGGAAGTTGGGTTTAAAAGATTATAGATGAGTAATAGGAAGAGAGTGGGTGACAGGAGGAGGCAGTAGACACCTGCCGAAACGATAATTACTCCCAGTGAGATCTAAAGCACCGTTCAGGGGGTGCTGTGAATTTATCATTAAACCCAGCTGTGACCTCACTGAACGTTTCCCTTTGTGTCTCACAACACAAGGGGTCAGTCACAGACTACCCTCTAAAGACAACTCTCTTCCTCCACACAAAACTACAAGCACCTAATAACACACACACCCTTCACTCAAAAATTTTAAAATCATCATGGCGACTCCTACACCAGCCTCGGAGTCCCCATCTGGGGAGGGGACCATAAATGTCCCCAGGTCGGACTGCCTTTCTGTCGACGACCCTAAGTGTCTTGACACCCCCCCTCAACTTTTTTCTTCATTAACTTCTGCAACATTCGCGGTCTAAGATCTAATTTTCAATCTGTAGAACACCACCTCTCCTCTTCTAAACCTTATCTTCTTTTCCTCACTGAAACTCAGGTGTCTGAGGCAACTGACAGTAGCCCCTTTTCTGTTCTCTCCTACTTTTTCTATCCTCATTTTCGATCCAAAGCTGGATGCTGCGTTTGTGTGCGCAATGACTTAACCTGCTCTCGTGCCCACGCTCTTGAATCTTCTGAATTTTCCACCATCTGGCTACGACTACAGAGTCACTCTCATACTAAATTTATCTGTGCTGTATACCTCTCTCCTAACTCCTCTGACTATAAGAAATTCTTTTACTACTTAACTTCTAAAGTGGAGCACATTCTGACCCTCTTCCCTTTTTCAGAGATCTCCATTCTTTGAGACTTCAATGTTCACCACCAGCTTTGGCTTTCCTCTCCCTTCACTGACCATCCTGGTGAACTTGGAATTTCCTTGGAATGACTACTGCTTCGATGTCAGAGGCCCGTCTTTGTGTGCTGAGCGCATAACAGAGGTGATAGTGTCTGGCATGGAGGCATACATTCCTCACTCTTTTTCTCGTCCTAAACCTTCTAAACCTTGGTTTAACACAGCTTGTTCTCGTGCTATACATGATAGAAAGGTGGCCCACAAAAGGTACTTAAGCCTTCCATCATCAGAATCTCATGCACTTTATATTTCTGCCCGGAACCATGCCAAGTCTGTTCTCCAACTAGCCAAAAACTCCTTCATTAACAGAAAATGTCAAAACCTTTCAAGATCTAACTCCCCTCGTGATTTCTGACATCTAGCCAAAAATATCTCCAATAACTTTGCTTCTTCTTTTTTCTCTCCTCTACTTCAACCAGATGGCACCACTGCTGTCACATCTATTTCTAAAGCTGAACTCTTTGCTCAGACCTTTGCTAAAAGCTCTACCTTGGACGATTCTGGGCTTGTTCCTCCCTCTCCTCCACCCTCTGACTACTTCATTCCACCTATTAAAATTCTTCGCAATGATGTTTTCCATGCCCTCGCTGGCCTAATCCCTCGGAAGGCTTATGGACCTGATGGGGTCCCTCCTATTGTTCTACGAAACTGTGCCTCCGTGCTTGCACCTTGCCTAGTCAAACTCTTTCAGCTCTGTCTGTCACCATCTACCTTTCCTTCTTGCTGGAAGTTTGCCTACATTCAACCTATTCCTAAAAAGGGTGACCGTTCTAATCCCTCAAACTACCGTCCTATTGCTTTAATTTCCTGCCTATCTAAAGTTTTTGAATCTATCCTCAACAGGAAGATTCTTAAACATCTAACACTTCACAACCTTCTATCTGATCGCCAGTATGGGTTCCGTCAAGGCCGCTCTACTGGTGATCTTCTGGCTTTCCTTACTGAGTCTTGGTCATCCTCTTTTAGAGACTTTGGGGAAACTTTTGCTGTTGCCTTGGACATATCAAAAGCTTTTGATAGAGTCTGGCACAAAGCTTTGATTTCCAAACTACCCTCCTACGGTTTCTATCCTTCTCTCTGTAACTTCATCTCAAGTATCATTTCTGACCGTTCTATTGCTGCTGTGGTAGACGGTCACTGTTCTTCTCTTAAATCTATTGACAGTGGTATTCCTCAGGGTTCTGTCCTGTCACCCACTCTCTTCTTATTATTCATTAATGATCTTCTAAACCAAACTTCTTGTCCTATCCACTCCTACGCTGATGATACCACCCTGCACTTTTCCACGTCTTTTCATAGACGTCCAACCCTTCAGGAGGTAAACATATGACGCAGGGAAGCCACGGAACGCCCGACTTCTGATCTTTCTAAAATTTCTGATTGGGGCAGAGCAAACTTGGTATTGTTCAATGCCTCAAAAACTCAATTCCTCCATCTATCAACTCGACACAACCTTCCAGACAACTATCCCCTCTTCTTCAATGACACTCAACTGTCCCCCTCTTCTACACTGAACATCCTCGGTCTGTCCTTTACTTATAATCTGAACTGGAAACTTCACATCTCATCTCTAGCTAAAACAGCTTCTATGAAGTTAGGCGTTCTGAGACGTCTCCGCCAGTTTTTCTCACCCCCCCCAGCTGCTAACTCTGTACAAAAGCTTTTCGTCTCATCAACTCCTCTCCTCTAACTGACTGTCTTCAGCCTCTCTCTCTCACCGCCGCAATGTTGCATATCTAGCTGTCTTCTACCGCTATTTTTCATGCTAACTGCTCTTCTGATCTTGCTAACTGCATGCCTTCCCTCCTTCCGCGGCCTCGCTCCACAAGACTCTTCTTTCTCTCATCCCTATTCTGTCCACCTCTCTAACGCAAAAGTTAACCAGTATTCTCAATCATTCATCCCTTTCTCTGGTAAAGTCTGGAACTCCCTGCCTGCTTCTGTATTTCCACCTTCCTATGACTTGAATTCTTTCAAGAGGGAGGTTTCAAGACACTTATCCACCAATTTTTGACCACTGCTTTGACCCTTTTATGGGACTGGCATTTCAGTGGGCATTTTTTTTTTTTATTAGATTTTTGCCCTTGGCCAGTGTCCTTCCTACATAAAAAATAAATGAATAAATAAATAAATAAATAAATAAATAAAATAAATAAATAAATAGAAAAAAACACGTATCACAAGATGATTTTAAAATATGCATCTCCAAAGAACTGTGGGAGCGTATACCGAGGTCTACATTAAACCAGCCGCCAACTCAGACCATTTGGGGAGTTAGTTAAGGGCCGAGTTGCCGGTGATCACCGGTTGTTTTAACGTAGGGGTCGTTCAACGTTCCCACTGTTCTCTCGAGAAGCACATTCTTAAAATCTCTCTTGTGATTCATCTTCATGTATTCTACCTATATGCTACAAAACATTAATCTTAATCGTTTATGCTAACAGTATCCACGGGATCTGGTGATGCACACTCTACGGAACAGTTATTATGAGCTAAATACTCGCAACTAGGATGTCAAAGTTTTCACATTTATTTCTAATCTCATTCTACATATTTAGTTGAAAACATTTTCTCACTGGTTACTACAGGGCCTAATGATTTACCTGGCAAATCCCTAAAAGAGTCGAGCAAGTACTGTTTGTCCGGCGAAGATACAGAGATAGCGAAACCTTTCCCGGGAGGAAAGCCCCGGCCGATATCAGACACGCCGACTTTTCCAAAAGAAAAAAAAAAAAAAAAAGGAAGGGGTTATGAGTTTTCAGTGCTGTTTCAACCCCAGTTCTACATGTGCTGTGGTTGATTGCACGAAAACGTCACGAAAAAAAATTAACCAAGTTGTGAAAGGATGAGATGCATTTCCAAAGAAGAAAGCGGCAACTCAGGGAAGACATTGAGAAACAGGATGTCAACAGTGTTCACCAGTGTCCTGCCAAGATTTGGCATCAAAACATAGTTGTTTCTTTCATATGCACCAGGATTTATAGTTTTAAGTTAATCATACAACTAAAATTTGATAAAGGAAAAAAAAAAAATACCATTCAACCCAAGATAATGATTCATCCCAAATCCGACATAATGTGCGTAGTATTGAGCTCGTTTTACCACATTTCTTGCTCTCTGCTCGATGAGTGTGGCTGAAAATATTTTTTATATTTTATTAATTGATTTTATAACACAAATGACAAATATTTATTTATTTTATTTTATTTTATTTATTTATTTATTATTGTTATTTTTTTCCAGCTGACCGCGTTTTATGTGTAAAATTATGTCGGCTGCAGAATCTGGCAACTTTCCAGACCATAGCAAACCGTGGAGATATAATGGGAGTAGTCGGCATGACGTCACGAATGTGAACAGTGTTGCCAGATCCACAGATTTTCCTGAGGTTCTACAGATTTCAGACCTCGTTTCAGATTTTCAGATTTTTTTTTCTAAATGGACAAAATCTACAGATATTTTCCTCACTTAAGGCACTTACTTAAGAATATGGTATGCATGAGTTCGGGACAGATGCCCTGTATTTTTCTTTTCCCTTGCGGGAGTTGCCGATAAAAAAGACCAGCCCTCCCCTAGAAGGAGGCACCTGCAACATCAAGTTTTAGTTCAGAGGCTACATAAAGATCAAGATCATCCTGATCCCCGAGGCCCGAGGGCGCGCGCGTCATGTAAACAAAGTACAAACATACTCCCACAGTCCCACAGCCTGCCCTACACGACCCCAGCAAACACACAAGAACAAGCTATAGAGCTACATCGTCGCTATACCCTTACAACTACAAGCTATAGCAAGTAAGTAAGCTCTGCATGCTCAGAGGCGTAACAATAGGGTGGCAGAGGTAGCAAACTGCCACGGGGCCAGGGCCTATATAATAATGATTAGGTAAAGGGGGCCCGAGCCTATGGACGTAGAGTCTCGAAAAGGGGCCAAGGGACCCAAGGGGTATGTGCCCATGGCCGAAAAAAAACTAATAATGTAGGCTACTGCTTACCCGGATTTCGCAGTGGCCTTGTGTCCCAGGTTAACGGATTATATTCACCACAGGCTCAAAGGCCGATGTGGCGGGAGATGAGCGCCCGTGGCAACGCGCAGCTTAGAGGTTTGATTTTGACTCTATGACTGTAATAAAATCCCTGAGAGCTTTGACCCCAAAGGTAGTGATTGATAGAGAAATACCTTCCATTATTGATCTTATCAGTGTGTTTGGAGCTACTGCCACAGATATTCAGGCAATCGACACTGAATGGAGGCTGCTAGCAAATTCTCTAGATTCAATGAATGTTACTTCAGATATGATGCCACAAAATTTCTGGTGTACAGTAAGTTTAACAAGGCAGTGTGATAATGTATTAATGTTTCCAAATCTTGCTGCTTTCATGCAAACACTGTTGTCTCTACCTCATTCTAGTGCCAGTGTAGAAAAAAATTTTTCTGCAGTCAATAGAATGAAAACAAAAGCAAGAAACAAATTGTCAACAGAAACCATCTCAGGCTTGCTACATACAAAACAACTTTTAAAGGGAGCATTCTGTTATGACTTCAATGTAACAAATTCACTTTTGGAAAGGAAAGCGTCTACAGGAAGTTCTATGTATGAGTAACTCCTATGATCAGATTTATTTTCTATCTGCTAGCATTATGTCATTATCCCATATATGCTTGATATATACTGCTTGATATATACTGCTTGATATGTCATGTGATCTCATTAGCTTTATTATGTCCTGTGTATGAGTGCAGTTTTTCTTTTTCACACAGTGCTTCTCTCAGTTTAGTTTCTATCTGCTAGCATTATGTCATTATCCAATATATGCTTGATATATACTGCTTGATATGTCATGTGATCTCATTAGCTTTATTATGTCCTGTGTATGAGTGCAGTTTTCTTTTTCATACAGTGCTTCTCTTGCTACAAATGGTTTATGCTGGGTGTGTAATATGTGTAAAATTGCATGTAATTGTATTAAGACGTCGTCAAACGGGATATGCAACCACTATTTTTTCACAAATATCGCAAGTTTTTGAGATTTAGCTTCCATTTCTAAAATCTCCCGTGTGACGTCGCCTTTATGGGCTACACTTCCTAAATGCTTGTTTTGAGTTAAAATTAACTAAATACCCTTTGTTCTGTTTATGTGGAGTTACCATAGGGCTAATAAAATTTCATTATTATCAACATATTTTTCCTCAGAAATTTTCCTTATGGGTAACAGATTTCTACAGATATTTTGTCAGATTTGGTCAGATTATGCATAATTCAGTCTGGCAACACTGAATGTGAAGCCAATGCGCTATTGGTCCGCTGTCGCCCCTTACACCCAAAATAATACCAGATGAGCGTTGAAAGAGCAAAGAAACGTCTGGGTACTGCTCCTCATTTCTCATTTTATGCTAATGCTTCGAGGCCTCCCACCATATCTGTCATCATAAAATACTTAATAGTAGTGGCCTGCTGTGCCACGAGGATTTAAACGCCAAATATAAATGCCGTCGAGAGGACGGTGGCCAGCTGGCTACTCGCTCTCCCGCCACTTGCACCTCCCAAAACATGGACTGCTGCTCTGCTGCCTCCAACCTTACCATCACTTTGCTTTCCTACCCTCGTGCCACCTCACATCACAATCCAGCCTACACCCCTCCCGTATCCTTCACCTCAGCCGTCTCCCATGTAACCTGAAGCCCAACAGCTCCTTTCCTCGTTTGTTTGCATGCCTTGGACCTGTAGCTCCCTCCCAGGCCCAGCATGCTTTGGGCTTCTCCTTGTCTGCAGTCATTTATCAATCTTCTTTCAGGTATCAGCCTCTTGAAGTGTCTGCCAGACTTTCTGACCTTCCTCACATAAGTCACATAATAACGATCTCTCTCTCTCTCTCTCTCTCTCTCTCTCTCTCTCTCTCTCTCTCTCTCTCTCTCTCTCTCTCTCTCTTTCTCTCTCTCTCTCTTTTGCCATGTGAAAATAGGTTTTAGAGCACTTATTTAGAATTACGTGTGATGTCATGTCACTGTACAATTAAAATGCATCTAATTATTGAATTTTTGTGTTGTTGTTTTGTGCCTTGTCATGCAATAAACAATAAAAAGAAAAAGAAAAAAATACTATAATTTTTCCTGAAAAGTCTGGTGTATTTCTTTCGATATTGTGGTATTTGGCATAAATATCACTGATAATAGGTCTACATAACACTGATTTTAGAAAATTATAATGTACTTTGCGTAACTCAAACCACCGCTTCTTTCTTATTTTTCGTCTCGTGTGCAAAAAGTGGTAAATTCAACACGGGGAGATGGCAATGTTTTGGGTGTATCTGCTGAATGTAAGCTCCAACTCGATATGCTTCGCTCAGTGGCTTCACTTGTCAGGATGAGAGCGGAGCGGGAGGCCGTCTCCTTTATATTAAAGTTCCTTGTAGGGAACACTCCAATTCAGTAGCGTCACCAACCTGGTGAAGACTTTTGTTTTCTTGCGACTGGTTCAACCCCCACAAAAAAGTCTTGAGGTTCCACCCACTTAACCTTCCCCATCTGATCCTGGGATTGTATTCACGAAGCATCCTAGCGAGTCTTAGCTATGAAACGTTTCATAGCTAAGACAAAATGACCCAATCATGTCATGAACTGTGTGCGTCTGTCATAAATCCGCGCGGGATACTAAGACTAGGTCCACCCTGACCTAGCGGTTTATGACAGACGTTCCCCCTACAGCCAAGATGGCTGGCCCAAAACATCTCCAGCTCAGGATTTATTTATTCAGATAGGACGTATTTGAATGAACTTAGTGACGTAAAACTCATCAGAAGATATTGTTTAAACTGAGCAAGTATTCTCCTAGTCACCGATCTAGTGAGGGAAGCCTAACGGAGTGACACAGAAAGGAGAAATCCACATACCCCCGAAATTAAGGTGAACATAAGATTTAGATAACTTGCTGCTGGAAAAAGCTGTTGAGAAAAATGCAATTGTGCAGTAGTGATGGCCTTGGGGATCGTGGAGAGAGCCTTCCTTGCCACTTAAGCATTTGAACACTGTTTGAATTGAGACGTTTCTACGGGATCACATTTACATATTTCAAAGACTGAATTTCTATCTTATCCATTATGTTTCTAATCCAAATACATAAAAACGAAAGAAATATTTATAGTAGCTATAAATTAGTTGTAAACGCCACTTTTTTGCTTCGTCTTTAAGTATATGAAATTAAGCAAGCGTTACATATATCAGACTGTTATGATAGACGGTTTTGCTCATGTTGTAACTTATGATATACTTATGATAGATGTTCTAAGTTATGATACCTATGACACATGTCATAACTTTATGAAGAATATGGCCCCTGGCCCCGTCTCGTGATCAGAGCGCCCACCACATTCCCCTACAGCCCCACCTCTCTCTCTCTCTCTCTCTCTCTCTCTCTCTCTCTCTCTCTCTCTCTCTCTCTCTCTCTCTCGGTAAACTAATAAATCATAGATAGATAATAATAATAATAATAATAATAATAATAATAATGATAATAATGATAATAATAATAATAATAATAATAATAATAACAATAATAATAATGATACTACTACTACTACTACTACTACTACTACTACTACTACTACTACTACTAATAATAATAATAATAATAATAACAATAATAATAATGATACTACTACTATTACTACTACTACTACTACTACTACTACTACTACTAATAATAATAATAATAATAATAATAATAATAGTAATAATGACAATAATAATAATAATAATAATAATAATAATAATAATAATAATAATAATAATAATAAAAATAATAATAATAATAATAATAATAATGATAAGTTTAATGATCTTTCAGCCTTACAGCTGAGAATCTACATGTTACATATTAATTAACTTATACCAACACACACATACTACATTTTAAGCATACTACCCCTAGTATATATAGTATAGTAGTTGGAGTATGGAGGAGAGTGAGGAACAAGCCCCCGAATCATCAAAGGTAGATTTTTAGTAAAGATTTGAGCGAAGGGTTTAGCTTTAAAAAACGGATGAAACGGTAAGAGTGCCATCAGATTAAAAACAAGGAAAGGGAGATTAAAGAAGCAATTTTATTAGTGATGTTTTTGGCTAGGTGCCATAAGTCAAGAGGTGAATCAGGTCTTGAAAGATTTTGAAACTTTCTTTAAATGATAGGGTTTCTGGTAAGTTGAAGAACAAACTTCGCATGATTCTGGGCAGAAATATAAAGTACATGAGATTCAGGTGATGGAAGGCTCATGTACCCTTTCAATCGAAAGAAAAGTAAAGAATGAATGAAGTTAAGCGTTCTGAGACGTCTCCGCCAGCTTTTCTCAAGCTCCCCAGCTGCTGTATTTGTGCAAGGGCCTTATCCGTCCATGTATGGAGTATGCTTCACATGTCTAGGGAGGTTCCACTCATGCCGCTCTTTTAGACAAGGTGGGATCAAAAACTCTTCATCTCATCAACTCCTCTCCTCTAACTGACTGTCTTCAGCCTCTTTCTCATCGCCGCAATGTTGCAACCCTACCTATCTTTTACCGTTATTTTCGTGCTAATTGCTTTTCCGATCTTGGTAACTGCATGCCTCCCCACCTCCCGCGGCCTCGAATCACACGACTTTCTTCTTTCTCTCACCCCTATTGTGTCCACCTCTCTAATGGAAGAGTTAACCAGTATTCTTCATGGGTAGCGTGAAGTAGTCAGAGGGTGGAGGAGAGGGAGGAACAAGCCCAGAATCGTCCAAGGTAAAGTTTTTAGCAAAGGTTTGAGCGAAGAGTTCAGCTTTAGAGATAGATGAGATAGATGTGATAGCAGTGGTGCCATCTGGTTGAAATAAAGGAGGGAAAGAGGAAGAAGCAAGGTTATCCGAGATATTTTTGGCTAGATCCCAGAGGTCACGAGGGGAGTTAGATCTTGAAAGATTTTGACACTTTCTATTAATGAAGGAGTTTTTTGGCTAGTTGGAGAATAGACGTGGTATAGTTCCGGTCGGAAATATAAAGTGTATGAGATTCTGGTGATAGAAGGCTGAAGTACCTTTCCTGGGTCACCTCTCTATCATGTATAGCACGAGAACAAGCTCTGTTAAATTAGGGTTTGGAAGGTTTAGGTCGAGAAAATCAGTGAAGAATGTACGCCTCCATGCCATACACTATCACCTCTGTTATGTGCTCGGTACACAAAGACGGGTCTCTGACTCGGAAGCAGTAGTCATTCCAAGGAAAATCAGAAAAATACCTCTTGAGGCCCCCCCAACTAGCAGAGGCAAAACGCCAGAGGCACTTTCGTTTAGGGCGATCCTGTGGAGGAATTGGAGCGATAGGACAAGATACAGATATGAAATTGTGATCGGAGTAGCCCAACGAAGAAGAGAGGGTGATAGCATAAGCAGAAGGATTAGAGGTCAGGAAAAGGTCATGAATGTTGAGAGTATCTCTAAGACGGTCAGAAATACGAGTAGGATGTTGCACCAATTGCTCTAGGTTGTGGAGGATAGCAAAGTTGAAGGCTACTTCACCAGGATAGTCAGTGAAGTGAGAGGAAAGCCAAAGCTGGTGGTGAACATTGAATTCTCCAAGAATGTAGATCACAACAAAAGGGAAGGGAGTCAGAATGTGCTCGACTTTGCAAGTTAAGTAGTCAAAGAATTTCTTATAGTCAGAGGAGTTAGATGAGATGTATACAGCACATATAAATTTAGTTTGAGAGTGACTGTAGTCGTAGCCAGAAGGTGGAAAACTCGGGAGATTAAAGAGCGTGGTCACGAGAGGAGGTTAAGTCGTTGCGCACATAAACGCAACATCCAGCTTTAGATTGAAAATGAGGATAGAGAAAATGGGAGGGAACAGAAAAGGAGATACTGTCGGTTGCCTCAGACACCTGAGTTTCAGTGAGGAAAAGAAGATGAGGTTTCGAAGAGAGGGGGTGTTCTACAGATTGAACATTAGATCTTAGACCGCGAATGTTCCAGAAGTTAATGAAGAAAAGGTTGAGAGGGGTATCAAGAGACTTAGAGTCGTTATCAGATGAGCAGTCCGACCTGGGGACATTTGTGGTCCCCTCCCCAGATGGGGACCCCGAGGCTGGCGTATGATTCGCCATGATAGTTTTGAATTTTTTAGTGAAGGGTGTGTGTGAGTGTGTGTGTGTTACTAGGTGCTTGTAGTTTTGTGTGGAGGAAGAGAATTGTCTTTAGAGGGCAGGCTTTGACTGCGGTATACTACTACTACTACTACTACTACTACTACTACTACTACTACTACTACTACAACAACAACAACAACAACAACAACAACAACAACAACAACAACAAAACAACAACAACAACAACTACTACTACTACTATTACTACTACTACTACTACTACTACTACTACTACTACTACTACTACTACTACTACTACTACTACTACTAATAATAATAATAATAATAATAATAATAATAACAACAACAACAACAACAACAACAACAACAGCAACAGACACGGCAGTAGTAATAGTTGTAGTAGTTAGTAAAATTTGTTGTTGTTAGCTAATACATACAAATTGTAAAATATACAATGTTCATCCAGCAACTGTCTGTCGACCCGTAGATCCCTGACAGATAGAATACATTATGTGTATATGATATGCAGGCAGCGACATTATAACTACCGCTGACGTGAGCGTCTCATTGCAGAAACTGGCACTCGCTCTCTTTCGGTCTGAAAAAAAAAAAAAAAAGTGCCGGAGAAAATAATTACATGGCAACTTAAGTTAGTCCCCTCCAACGATTCTACATAAGAGGATATACGGTCTCAATGAGAGGGCTGCAGGAATCGATTAGTGAATTTAGATAACGACAGTTGGCGCGCCGGTCTCCAACAGTAGACTGGCCTAAGAAATGAGCGAGCGGTACCCGGATTTAAAAAAATGGCTCCCTGTACAAACAAGTGCGGCTGTTGTATTTGTGGAGAAGAGTACTCTGCAGGCAGTGAGATTCCCCACTGATGCTAGAAGGTACGTTTGAAAGACTGATGTTGACCGAGGTAATATCTAAATTGAAATAAAAGGCACTGTAAATAAGGAGAACGCTATCACGTCCCAGAACTTCTCTCTTCTCATATTTAGTCATTTGTTTATTATTATTAAATCCTTCTCGTAAACGATAGATAGGCGTTATTTAGATAACTACCTACGAGTATCTAGATAGGCGTTATTTAGATAAGCTAATACTGAACGTTCTGCTGGTGTGGCTTGAGTATTGTGTTCGCACATGTTGGCCACTTTTCCAGGCCACCGAGGAGGCCGCATATGCAACACAGATCTTGTTGAAGTCATTGAGGAGATTAAGTTAATATTAACAGTAATATTCTGCTGGTGTTGGCAGAACAATGGTGTTTACTGTTGAGGGCGCAGTGCCTTCTAGGATGCGTGGCACTCTGCTACGAAGCATACAATTTGTTGAGTTACTGTCTCTTGAAGATTATTATTCTACTCCATCCCCTTATCTTGTGCCGTGGTCCGTCTGATGTCTTGCAACACTTCATTGCCTTCTGGCTGAGTATAAAATTGTATAGTACATGGCCTGAAGAAGAAGAAGAAGAAAAAAAAAAACGATTTTCCAATAATCAGTAGAGTAAGAAAAAAATTACAAATTAATTTATTACATTTGCATAAGATTTTTTTCTTTGTAAAATTGATGTAACATTTTTGTGTTTGTTAGATGTTGTAACTCCACATTGAACAAAAAAAAAGGAATAACAAAACTAATTTGTTTGGTTGAAATTTTAGCATCTCCAGCATGCATTTCATTGTCATTAATCAGTCATGTTTGTAAAATGCCATTTTGTTGCAGGGGTGTGAAACTGCTCCATGCACTCAGAACCACTTGAGACGAACTCACACTGCTAGGTCCATGGTAATGACAAGGAACGGCTGCTCAGTGATGCAGTCATACCTGCTGCAGGTAAGATATCTCTTCACTTATCAAATAAAACAACGTGTCTTATGCACAGTCAATTGAAAATAAAAAATAACACGAGTATTATTCATATATATATATATATATATATATATATATATATATATATATATATATATATATATATATATATATATATATATATATATATATATATATATATATATATATATATATATATATATATATATATATATATATATATATATATATATATATATATATATATATATATATATATATATATATATATATATATATATATATATATATATATATAGCAGTGGAACATTTATAATAAACTATATTATCCTGATTATAATTTTTTTATTAATTTTTGTAGAGGCTGCTTTTCTATAGATGGCTGTAAGAAACAGGACGTTGGCATTTATCAAGATAAATTGTATGTTGTCTATCTATGCATGTATCTATCTACCTATATCTATATTTGTCTATCTTATTATATATCTATCCATATAATGAAAAATACATAATGGTTATATTCTCTCTCTCTCTCTCTCTCTCTCTCTCTCTCTCTCTCTCTCTCTCTCTCTCTCTCTCTCTCTCTCTCTCTCTCTCTCTCTCTCTCTCTCTCTCTCTCTCTCTCTCTCTCTCTCTCTCTCTCTCTCTCTCTCTCTCTCTCTCTCTCTCTCTTTCTCTCTCTAATATTACCATTATATACTTTTCATTATTAAATGTATAAGTTACTGCCTAATGTTATGGATGTTCCAGATTTGTAAAATATGGACCTCATCTCAATATACTGCCTCTCAGTGACAGTAATTGGAGCAAGACCAGAGGACTGCAAAAATACTTAACATAGAGTCACGTCTGGTACTAGATATTGTCTGGATTTGTCGAAGAGAACATGGCTGCCATTTGTTCAACTACTGTTTATTACTATTTATTACAAATTAGTCACTGGAACAAAGTCATGTTTCATAATGCTTAATGTTATTTATAGTGAAACTGAAGATTAAATTTTTCCTCCTAATGTGATAACAATATTACAGACGACACTACAAAGAGCCACACATTGTAGGATTCCTCGTCCCAATTTGTTGTCTGTAGGAGGACTTGTTGCTACATGGACATCTTGGTGGAGGTATGATTCTCTGAAAGTGTAGTAATCTTTCATGTCCTTCAGGGATCACTCCCTTCCTGTTGATCATTGGTTTCCAGCATATTAGGGTGCATCTGGTAATCTTAAAGGTTGTGAGTTTTATATATATATATATATATATATATATATATATATATATATATATATATATATATATATATATATATATATATATATATATATATATATATATAGCAGTGGAACATTTATAATAACCTATATTATCCTGATTATAATTTTCTTATTAATTTTTGTAAAGGCTGTTTTTCTATAGATGGCTGTAAGAAACAGGACGTTCGCATTTATCAAAATGAATAAATAAATAAATATATATATATATATATATATATATATATATATATATATATATATATATATATATATATATATATATATATATATATATATATATATATATATATATATATTATTTTTCATAGTTGTATAGTTTTATAGACGATTTTGGTTTATACCTGATGAAAATTACAAATAACAATTTTCATAATTCTTCAGAAAATGCTTATTGCATTCAATTATGAATGATTTTCTAAATTCAGTGACATTAGTAGTTATGTACGAACAAAGTTTAATTTTAAATGTTTACAAAAGAACTAAATGTATTATCATGTGAATAACCTCATTCCTTAGCTTTCGTATTAAATCTGAAAACTTCCTCGCTTTGAGAAAGTACAGTGATGAACAAAGTTGGTACACTTTGGAAACTACCACCACAGACATGGGTATACTGTATAGCATAGATAAATAGCAGGCATTATTATTATTATTATTATTATTATTATTATTATTATTGTTATTATTATTATTATTATTATTATTACTATTATTATTTGTGAGTTTATCAGTATATAAAATTGTTGATTACTCTACTGATGCCATTGCTTGGGACATTATTCTATGCGTGGAATGTTACATTTCTCTCTCTCTCTCTCTCTCTCTTTTTTTTTCTATCAATTGCTGTATGTCTTTAAACTTATTTTCTTTATCTATTTCTTTTCTCCTTGCAGCTATTCTATTTTCTGACTCACTCTTAAATACTCTCTTAAAAGTCCTATCTTGGTATTTATTTATTTATTTATTTATTTATTTTTCAGGGCTTATGTATTTCTTTATATTATTTTATTTATAGTGTATCTTGAAAATAGTTTGTGTTCTTCCTTACACTTTTCGAAGATTCTCCTTCCTAAAGGTATGATTTCTTCTCTTATCCCCATATATTTATTCCTTCTTGATTTATATTCTACTCAATTTCTGTGAAAAATAATGATATATTATCAGAGTTATGCACGGATATTTAATATTATTTAGTAGCGGAGGAATGAAATTAAGATAGCACAAGGATTTTTCTGTAGGGACAATTTAAGATGTAAGTTTACACAGTGAATAATGTACCGATTGTGCATCTTTCAGGATGTTCCACAAATGAACACCAAGTCTTCCAAGCTCCAAAGTCCTGAAGTTTCTTTTACTGAGGATGGATTAGCAAAATTAATGAATAATGAAGACATCATACTCATGGTAAGCCTCGATGAGGGCAGATGTGGGAGACAGTGAACAGTGCTGCCTTTATTTCTGGTATATTAAGTTCTCACCCAAACTACACATTGAGCATCAGCTGTTGGATTAAGTCCCTGTTATCTGGCCTAGAATTAGAAACTATTGCCCCAATATGCATTTTAGCAGCTCTTGTGAGATAGTCAGCTGCTGTCCTGTTGAAACACTATCACGGTAGCCCTTTGCAGAGATTTTAGGAAGAGACGTCAGCACACACATAGATGCAGCTTCAGTCAAGAAAGCTACTTAGTGTGTGGTGGTTTTGCATCTTTGGATCACTAATGATTGTTTACGTCTGTGCTCTCAAATTTATGAGCATGTGACTATTTTTATATATAACATTTTAATGCTAGGAGAAATATTACTTTTTAGCCATCACTGTATCAATTTGGATTAGAAAATGTTGTTTCTATTGTATTTCCAGAAAAGACCGTCCTGAAGGTATGATGAAGTAATCCGTGATCTGCCCTCTGATATGGGAAATCATGTAAGGAACTTGTGCACCCGAGACGTTTGGAATGACGTTGGCCTCCATTAGGTCCATTAGATTTGTGTCCCTTAGAACATGGAATGTTTATTAATTGCATTAGCGCTTGCCCTATATAAGGAATTGCATTGCCAATAACACTATATGTTGGATGAACCCAGTAAGGTGAAGTGTGTTTATTTTATTCATTTTTGTTTTTAATATGCAATGCACACCAGCTTTTCGGCACGTGCCATGCCATTTCAACTTTCCATTACTGTACAGAAAACCTTTTATAAAGAGGTGTTAATTGTTGTTTTAATGACAGTTTATGTGTGCCTTGTGGTAATATTGCCTTAAGTGCGTGTTCTGTGCTCGATGTGTGGACGTATGAGAGTAATGCTATCTTAGTGATAGTAACTCAAAATTTGTAAAAATCAGGTTCTTTGAGATCCTTTTCTTCTGTGATGATGATAATGATGATGATGATTAGCATTAATATTATCGTTCTTAATGATAATAATAATAATGATAATAATAATAATAGTAATAATAATAATAATAATAATAATAATAATAATAATAATAATAATAATAATAATGATAATAATAATAATAATGATAATATTCTTCTTCTTCTTCTTCTTCTTCTTCTTATTGTTATTATTATTATTATTATTATTATTATTATTATTAATATTATTATTGTTCTATTAACAATAATAATGATAATAATAATAATAATAATAATAATAATAATAATAATAATAATAATAATAATAATAATAATAAAATAAAAATAATATTAATAATAATAATAATAATATAATAATAATAATAATAATAATAATAATAATAATAATAATAATAATAATAATAATAATAAGATAATAATGATAATAATAATAATAGTAATAATAATATAATAATAATATTATTATTATTATTATTATTATTATTATTATTATTATTATTATTATTACTAGGAGGAGGAGGAGGAGGAGGAGGAGGAGGAGGAGGAGGCAGTAGATACCTACCAAAACGATAACTACTCCCAGTGAGGACTAAAGCACTAGACCAGCGGGTGCTGTGAAGTTATCATTAAACCCAGGTGTGACCTCACTGAACGTTTTTCTTTGTGTTTCACAACAGAAGGAGGCAGCCATAGCCTGCCCTCTAAAGACAACTCTATTCCTTCACACATTCTATTCCTTACAAGCACCTAATTACACACACACGCTTCACTCAAAATTCAAATTTATCATGACTCCTACACCAGCCTCGGAGTCCCCATCTGGGGAGGGGACTACAAAATTAATGTCCCCAGGTCTGATTGCTCTTCTGGTATCGACGCTCCCCTCAATTTTTCCTTCATTAACTTCTGCAACACTCGCGGTCTTAGATCAAATTTTTCAATCTGTACAACACCACCTCTCCTCTACTAAACTTCATTCTCTTTTCCTCACTGAAGCAAAGGTGTCTGAAGCAACTGAGTTTTTTTTTTTTTTTTGTAGGAAGGACACTGGCCAAGGGCAACGAAAATCCAATAAAAAAAAATATGCCCACTGAAATGCCAGTCCCATAAAAGGGTTAAAGCAGTGGTCAAAAATTGATGAATAAGTGTCTTCAAACCTCCCTCTTGAAGGAATTCAAGTCATAGGAAGGTGGAAATACAGAAGCAGGCAGGGAGTTCCAGAGTTTACCAGAGAAATGATGAGAAACCATGAGAATGATTGAGAATACTGGTTAACTCTGGTTAAGAAAGTCTTGTGCAGCGAGGCCGCGGAAGGAGGGGAGGCATGCAGTTAGCAAGATCAGAAGAGCAGTTAGCATGAAAATAGCGGTAGAAGACAGCTAGATATGCAACATTGCGGCGGTGAGAGAGAGGCCGAAGAGAGTCAGTTAGAGGAGAGGAGTTGATGAGACGAAAAGCTTTTGATTCCAACCTGTCTAGAAGAGCAGTATGAGTGGAACCCCCCCATACATGTGAAGCATACATAATACATGGATGGATATGTACAGACTTACAGACCCTTGTACAGACTTAGCAGCTGGGGCGGGGGTGAGAAAAACTGGCGGAGACGTCTCAGAACGCCTAACTTCATAGAAGCTGTTTTAGCTAGAGATGAGATGTGAAGTTTCCAGTTCAGATTATAAGTAAAGGACAGACCGAGGATGTTCAGTGTAGAAGAGGGGGACAGTTGAGTGTCATAGAAGAAGAGGGGATAGTTGTCTGGAAGGTTGTGTTGAGTTGAAAGATGGAGGAATTGAGTTTTTGAGGAATTGAACATTATCAAGTTTGCTCTGCCCCAATCAGAAATTTTAGAAAGATCAGAAGTCAAGCGTTCTGTGGCTTCCCTGCGTGATATGTTTACCTCCTGAAGGGTTGGACGTCTATAAAAAGACGTGGAAAAGTGTAGGGTGGTATCATTAGCGTAGGAGTGGATAGTACAAGAAGTTTGATTTAGAAGATCATTAATGAATAATAAGAAGAGAGTGGTTGACAGGACAGGACCCTGAGGAACACTACTGTTAATAGATTTAGGAGAAGAACAGTGACCGTCTAACACAGCAGCAATAGAACTTTCAGAAAGGAAACTTGATATGAAGTTACAGAGAGAAGGATAGAAACCGTAGGAGGATAGTTTAGAAATCAAAGCTTTGTGCCAGACTCTATCAAAAGCTTTTGATATGTCCAAGTCAAAAGCAAAAGTTTCACCAAAATCTCTAAAAGAGGATGAGCAAGACTCGGTAAGTAAAACCAGAAAATGACCAGTATAGCGGCCTTGACGGAACCCAGATAGAAGGTTGTGAAGTGATAGATGTTTAAGAATCTTCCTGTTGAGGATAGATTCAAAAACTTTAGATAGGCAGGAAATTAAAGCAATAGGACGGTAGTTTGAGGGATTAGAACGATCACCCTTTTTAGAAACAGATTGAATGTAGGCAAACTTCCAGCAAGAAGGAAAGGTACATGTTGACAGACAGAGCTGAAAGACTTTGACTAGGCAAGGTGCAAGCACGGAGGCACAGTTTCGGAGAACAATAGGAAGGACCCCATCAGGTCCATAAGCCTTCCGAGGGTTTAGGCCAGCGAGGGCATGGAAAAGATCATTGCAAAGAATTTTAATAGGTGGCATGAAGTAGTCAGAGGGTGGAGGAGAGGGAGGAACAAGCCCAGAATTGTCCAAGGTAGAGTTTTTAGCAAAGGTTTGAGCGAAGAGTTCAGCTTTAGAAATAGATGTGATAGCAGTGGTGCCATCTGATTGAAATAGAGGAGAGAAAGAAGAAGAAACAAAGTTATTGGAGATATTTTTGGCTAGATGCCAGAAATCACGAGGGGAGTTAGATCTTGAAAGGTTTTGACATTTTTTGTTAATGAAGGAGTTTTTGGCTAGTTGGAGAACAGACTTGGCATGGTTCCTTGCGGAAATATGAAGTGCATGAGATGCTGGTGATGGAAGGCTTAAGTACCTTTTGTGGGCCACCTCTCTATCATGTATAGCACGAGAACAAGCTGTGTTAAACCAAGGTTTAGAAGGTTTAGGACGAGAAAAAGAGTGAGGAATGTACACCTCAATGCCACACATTATCACCTCTGTTATGCGCTCAGCACACAAAGACGGGTCTCTGACACGGAAGCAGTAGTCATTCCAAGGAAAATCAGCAAAATACCTCCTCAGGTCCCCCGAACTTGCAAAGGCAAAACGTCAGAGGCACCTTCGCTTAGGTGGATCCTGAGGAGGTACTGGAGCGATAGGACAAGATAAAGATATGAGATTGTGATCAGAGGAGCCCAACGGAGAAGAAAGGGTGACAACATAAGCAGAAGGATTAGAGGCCAAGAAAAGGTCAAGAATGTTGGGCGTATCTCCAAGACAGTCAGGAATACGAGTAGGGTGTTGCAACAATTGCTCTAGGTCATGGAGGATAGCAAAGTTGTAGGCTAGTTCACCAGGAAGGTCAGTGAAAGCAGAGGAAAGCCAAAGCTGGTGGTGAACATTGAAGTCTCCAAGAATGGAGATCTCTGCAAAAGGGAAGAGGGTCAGAATGTGCTCCAATTTGGAAGTTAAGAAGTCAAAAAATTTCTTATAGTCAGAGGAGTTAGGTGAGAGGTATACAGCACAAATAAATTTAGTATGAGAGTGACTCTGTAGTCGTAGCCAGATGATGGAAAACTCGGAAGATTCAAGAGCGTGGGCACTAGAGCAGGTTAACTCATTGCGCACATAAACGCAGCATCCAGCTTTGGATCGAAAATGAGGATAGAAAAAGTAGGAGGGAACAGAAAAGGGGCTACTGTCAGTTGCCTCAGATATCTCAGTTTCAGTGAGAAAAAGAAGATGAGGTTTAGAAGAGGAGAGGTGGTGTTCTACAGATTGAAAATTAGATCTTAGACCGCGAATGTTGCAGAAGTTAATGAAGAAAAAGTTGAGGGGGAGTGTCAAGACACTTAGGGTCGTCGACAGAAAGGCAGTCCGACCTGGGGACATTTATGGTCCCCTCCCCAGATGGGGACTCCGAGGCTGGTGTAGGAGTCGCCATGATGATTTTAAAATTTTTGAGTGAAGGGTGTGTGTGTTATTAGGTGCTTGTAGTTTTGTGTGGAGGAAGAGAGTTGTCTTTATAGGGCTGGCTGTGACTGCCCCCTTGTGTTGTGAGACACAAAGGGAAACGTTCAGTGAGGTCACAGATGGGTTTAATGATAAGTTCACAGCACCCACTGAACAGTGCTTTAGACCTCACTGGGAGTAATTATCGTTTCGGCAGGTGTCTACTGCCTCCTTTCTGTTCCCTCCTACATTCTATACCCTCATTTTCACTCCAAACCTGGATGTTGCGTTTATGTGCGCAACTACTTAACCTGCTCTCGTGACCACGCTTTTGAATCTTCCTAGTTTTCCTCCATCTAGCTACGACTACAGAGTCACTCAAACTAAATTTATATGTATGTGCTGTATCTGTATGCTGTATCTGAGGCAACTGACAATAGCCTCTCTATTGTTCCCTTCTGTTTTCTTTATCATCATTTACAAACCATAGCATGTTGGGTCTCTGTGCACAGCGACTTATCCTGTTCTCATGCCCACACTCTTGAATCATCCGTATTTTCCACTATCTGGCTATAATTATACTCAGTCTCAAACTAAATTTATCTGTGTTGTATACCTCTCACCTAACTCCTCTGATTATAAAAAATTCTATGACTACTTAACTTCCAAAATAGAGCACATTCTGACTCTTTCCTTTTCCAGGGATCTCTATTCTTGGAGACTTCACTGTTCACCACCATCTTTGGATTTTCTCGCCCATCACTGACCATCCTGGTGAACTTGCTTTCAACTTTCCTATCCTCCATGACCTAGAGCAATTGTTGCAACACCCTACTCGTATTGTTGACCGTCTTGGAGATAAACCCAACATTCTTGACCTTTTCCTAACATCTAATCCTGCTTATACTGTTACCCTCTTTTCTCCGTTGGGTTCCTCCGATCACAATCTCATAACTATATCTTGTCCTATCGCTCTAATTCCTCCTCAGGATACCCCTAAGCGGAGGTGCCTCTGGCGTTTTGCCTCTGCTAGTTGGGCCGACCTGAGGAAGTATTTTGCTGATTTTCCTTGGAATGACTACTGCTTCCGTGATAGAGACCGGTCTCTGTGTGCTGAGCGCATAACGGAGGAGATAGTGTCTGGCATAGAGGCGTACATTCCTCACTCATTTTCTCGACCTAAACCTTCCAAACCTTGGTCTAACACATCCTGTTCTCCTGCTATACATTATAGAGAGGTGGCCCACAGAAGGTACTTGAGCCTTCCATCACCAGCATCTCATGCACTTCATATTTCCGCAAGGAACCATGCCAAGTATGTTCTCCAACTAGAAAAAAAATCCTTCATTAATAGAAAATGTCAAAATCTTTTAAGATCTAACTCCCCTTGTGACTTCTAGGATATAGCTAAAAACATCTCAAATAATTTTGCTTCTTCTTCTTTCCCTCCTTTATTTCAACCAGATGGCACCACTGCTATCACATCTATCTCTAAAGCTGAACTCTTCGCTCAGACCTTTGATAAAAACTTTACCTTGGACGATTCAGGGCTTATTTCAGGGCTCTTTCAACTTTGTCTGTCAACATCTACCTTTCCTTCTTGCTGGAAGTTTGCCTACATTGAGCCTGTTCCTAAAAAGGGTAACCGTTCTAATCCCTCAAAATATCGTCCTGTTCCTCTAATTTCCTGGACATCTATCACTTCATAACCTACCTGTTCGCCAGTATGGGTTCTGTCAAGGCCGATCTACTGGTGATCTTCTGGTTTTCCTTACTGAGTCTTGGTCATCCTCTTTTAGAAATTTTGGTGAAACTTTTGCTCTTGCTTTAGACATATCAAAAGCTTTTGATAGCGTCTGTCACAAAGCTTTGATTTCCAAACTACTCTGCTACGGCCTCTATCCTTTTCTCTGTAACTTCATCTCAAGTTTCCTTTCTGACCGTTCAATTGCTGCTGTGGTAGACGGTCACTGTTCTTCTCCTAAATCTATTAACAGTGGTGTTCCTCAGGGTTCTGTCCTGTCACCCACTCTCTTCCTGTTATTCATAAATGATCTTTTAAACCAAACTTTTTGCCCTATCCACTTCTACGCTGATGATACCACCTTGTACTTTTCTCGTCTTTTCACAGACGTCCAACCCTTTAGGAAATAAACAGTTCACGCAGGGAAGCCTCAGAACGCCTGAATTCTGATCTCTCTAAAATTTATCATTTGAGCAGAGCAAAAGTATTGTTCAATGCCTCAGAAACTCAATTCTTCCATCTATCAACTTGACAAAACCTTCCAGACAACTATCCCTCTTCTTCAGTGGCACTCAACCGTCCCCCTCTTCTACACTGAACATCCTTGTTCTGTTCTTTTTCATATAATCTAAACTAGAAACTTCACATCTCATCCATGGCTAAAACAGCTTCTATGAAGTTAGGTGTTCTGAGAAGTCTCCGCCAGATTTTCTCACCCTCCCAGCTGCTAAGTCTGTACAAGGGCCTTATCCGTCCATGTATGGAGTATGCTTCACATGTCTGGGGCGGTTTCCACACATATTGTTCTTTTAGACAGGTTGGAATCAAAAGCTTTTCGTCTCATCATCTCTCCTGTAACTGACATCTGCCTCTTTCTTATCGCCGCAGTGTTGTATCAATTGGTGTCTTCTACCGCTATTTTCATGCTAACTGCATGCCTCCTCCTCCCGCGGCCTCGCTGCACATGGCTCTCCTTTCACCTCTATTCTGTCCACCTCTCTAATGCAAGAGTCAACCAGTATTCTCAGTAATTAAATCCTTTATCTGGTAAATTCTGGAGCTCCTTACCTGCTTCTGTATTTCCACCTTCCTGTGACTTGAATATCTTTATGAGGGAGGTCCAAGACAGTTATCCTCCATTTATTTTTGGCTAACGCTAATCCTCTTCGGGGAGCGGTATCTCAGTTTTTTTTTTTTCCATTTGTTGCCCTTGGCCGGTGTCCCTCTTACATAATATATATATATATATATATATATATATATATATATATATATATATATATATATATATATATATATATATATATATATATATATATATATATATATATATATATATATATATATATATATATATATATATATATATATATATATATATATATATATATATATATATATATATATATATATATATATATATATATATATATATATATATATATATATATATATATATATATAAGAACATAAGAAATAAGGGAAGCTGCAAGAAGCGACCAGGCTTACACGTGGCAGTCCCTGTATGAAACACACCTACCTATTTCCATCTTTTATCCCCATCCATAAACTTGTCTAATCTTCTCTTAAAGCTCTCTAGTGTCCTAGCACTAACTACATGATTACTGAGTCCGTTCCGTTATATATATGTATATATATATATATATATATATATATATATATATATATATATATATATATATATATATATATATATATATATATATATATATATATATATATATATATATATATATATAATACACGCACTAAAATAGAAGGAAAAGACTGTCCGCCCCGTATCTTTCGGGATGATGGATCACTTATTACAGAGACACTCACCTCTTCCATCAGTACATCAAGGCACTTGCGGGGCCTTGCAGTGACCATGGCGGTTAGTCCTCGCGCACAGTCCCTCCTCTTCACTACGTCTTCAAAGAAGGGAACGAGAAAGCTGGCGGCATTGACCGTTGACTGGATTATATATAGCCTTCACCTTGAATAAGCTCCACCCCCACCACACAGATGCGCTCTTGAAATTTAATGAATTCGCAGCGATTGAGCATGAGGTTTGTTTTTCTTACTTTTTAGTTTATAAAGGTCAACACAATTCCCCCACGACCATCTCCGTTCCCACGAAGACTTGGGTGTTGTGGACCGTGAAGAAGGGATAACATGAAAATGACATTTAGCTCTATTATTATTATTATTATTATTATTATTATTATTATTATTATATACGCAGGAGGAAGACAGCTGGTACAAATTTCACTCGCACATCGACTATTTCTTTTCTTTCACATCACTCACCCTGCAAGTATGAAACTAAATGCTTACATGAAAGTTATACGCTTATAAGTAATTAATTTCGTTAAAGTTAATGGCTAAACTATTATTCATACAAAATAAACTGGCTAAACTTTGGACGCCAGAATAGATGTACTGCACACCGAGAAATGTGAACTCTGCATTTCCTGGAATTTTCAGCGCACACACACACACACACACACACACACACACACACACACACACACACACACACACACACACACACACACACACACACACACACACACACACACTCACACACACTCACACACACGCACACACACGCACACACACACACACACACACACACACACACACACACACACACACACACACACACACGTGTCTGTGTGTGTGTGGCGGGGGCCATGGCCCACAAGGAGGCCATAGCAAGAATTTATGGGAGCCATGGCGGGGTTACAAATTATAGATTTCTAAATAATGTTAGGAATCTGATAAAAAGAAAAAAATGCATCACTCTGTCCTGGCATATCACAGAAATATATCACATACAAGATAATAATGACTGTCAAATTTGTAATAAAGCAAAGGTATAATCGCCACATTTATTTATTTATTGTTATTGTTATTGTTATTATTATTATTATTATTATTATTATTGTTTTTATTATTATTATTATTATTATTATTATTATTATTACTATTATTATTATTATTATTATTATTATTATTATTATTATTATTATTAATATTATTTAATTAATTAATTTATTTAATTATTATTATTATTATTTTTTTTTTTTACCTTTTTTCAGGATGGGAACCACACGAATGTGGAGAATTCATGAAGGGGGGAATGAAGAGAAGAGGCTGAGAACTATTGCCTTAGACATATCAAAAGCTTTTGATAGAGTCTGGTATAAAGCTTTGATTTGTAAACTATCCTTCTCCGGCTTTTATCCTCTATGTAGTTTCATGTCAAGTTTCCTTTTTGACCGTTCTATTCCTGCTGTGGTAGACAGTCATTTTTCTTTCTTAAATCTATTAGCAATGGTGTTCCTCAGGGTTCTGTCCAATCACTCACTCTTTTCCTACTATTAATCTTCTACTATTGATTTTCTAAAGCCAACTTCTCGTCCTATCCACTCCTATGCTCATGATACTACCCTGCACTTTTCCACGTCTTTTCGTAGGCGTCCAACCCTTTAGGAAGTAAACAGTTCACGCAGGAAAGCCGCAGAACGCCTGACTTCTCATCTTTCTAAAATTTCTGATTGGAACACCAAATTTAGTATTGTTCAATCCCTCAAAAACTCAATTTCTCCATCTATAAACTCGATACAACCTTCCAGACAACTATCCCCTCTTCTTCAGTGACTCAACTGTCCCCCTCTTCTACACTGAATACCCCGAGTCTGTCCTTTACTTATAAATAAACTCGAAACTCCACATTTCATCTCTATCTAAAACAGTTTCTATGAGGTTAAGCGTTCTGAGACGTCTCAGCCAGTTTTTTTCCTTTCAGCTGCCACCTCTGTACAGGGGCCCTTATGTGCTCATGTATGGAGTATTCTTCACATGTCTGGGGGGAGTTCATTCATACCGCTCTTTTAGAAAGGGTGGAATCAATTTTTTTTCGTCTAATCAACTCCTCTCCTCTAACTGACTTCAGCCTCTTACTCATCGCCGCAACGTTGCATCTATTCGTATCATCTACCGTTATTTTCATGCTAACTGCTCTTCTGATCTTGTTAACTGCATGCCTCCCCTCCTCCCGCGCCCTCGGTGCACAAGACTTTCTTCTTTCTCTCACCCCTATTCTGTCCACCTCTTTTATGCAACAGTTAATCATTATTCTCAATCATTTTACCTTTCTCTGGTAAACTCTGGAACTCCCTGCTTGCTTTTGTATTTTCACCTTCCTATGACTTGATATCCTTCAAGAGGGATGTTTTAATACAAATTATTCAATTTATGACCACCGCTCTGAACCCTGTTTGGGGAGCGGCATCTTAGTGGGTCTTTTTTATTGGATTTTTTGTTGCCCTTGGTCGGTGTCCCTCCTAAAAAAAAAAAAAAAAAAAAAGATGGAACAGTGCTAGGTCATGTAGCAAAAGGATTGCTGGCTATACCCTGACTCATGGGACTCTCAGTGATAAAATGCGAGTACGATAAGATCATTCAAGTTCCTGCTACATGTTCTACTTATGTCATTCGGTAAATCATAAAATTATAGATAAACTGTATAAATATTTAAGCATATGGTAAAAAAAGAAAAAAAGGAGTATGGAAAGGTAAATAGATGCTAAGCATGTGAAATCATGACTATATTCACAAAAAGTAGTAAACAATAAGTTGACTGTATTGAAAGACATGCTGATCTGCTTTCTTGTAAAGTACAGTGATATGTGATAAACATTATTAAATTATATCGTGAGGAGAGGAATGGGCTTTCAAAATAATAAAGATATAAAGTTAAAGACGTGTTTAAAGGTAACGTAAGCGTGAGTTCTTAGTATGAAAATTATATGCTAATAAGTAACGAGAAAGTAGTGAGAGAAAGAAGAAAGTCTTGTGCAGCGAGGCCGCGGGAGGAGGGGAGGAATCCAGTTAGCAAGATCAAAAGAGCAGTTAGCATGAAAATAGCGGTAGAAGATACCAAAAGATACAACACTGCGGCGATAAGAAAGAGGCGGATGTCAGTTACAGGAGAGGAGTTGATGAGACGAAAAGCTTTTGATTCCACCCTGTCTAGAAAAGCAGTATGAGTGGAATCCCCCAGACATGTGAAGCATACTCCATACATGGACGGATAAGGCCCTTGTACAGAGTTAGCAGCTGGGGGGTGAGAAAAACTGGCGGAGACGTCTCAGAACTTCATAGCAGCTGTTTTAGCTAGAGATGAGATGTGAAGTTTCCAGTTCAGATTATAAGTAAAGGACAGACCGAGGATGTTCAGTGTAGAAGAGAGGGACAGTTGAGTGTCATTGAAGAAGAGGAGATAGTTGTATGGAAGGTTGTGTCGTGTTGATAGATGGAGGAATTGAGTTTTTGAGGCACTGAACAATACCAAGTTTGCTCTGCCCCAATCAGAAATTTTAGAAAGATTAGGGTGGTGTCATCAGTGCAAGGTGGTATCATCACCGTAGGAGTGAATAGAACAAGATGTTTGGTTTAGAAGATCATTAATGAATAATAAGAGAGTGGGTGACAGGACAAAACCATGAGGAACACCACTGTTAATAGATTTAGGAGAACAGTGACCGCCTACCACAGCAGCAATAGAACGATCAGAAAGGAAACTTGAGATGAAGTTACATAGAGAAGGATAGAAGGCAACAGCAAAAGTTTCACCAAAATCTCTAAAAGAGGATGTCCAAGACTCAGTAGAGCGGCCTTGACGGAAGCCATACTAGCAATCAGATAGAAGGTTGCAAAGTGATAGATGTTTAAGAATCTTCCTGTTGAGGATAGATTCAAAAACTTTAGATAGACAGGAAATTAAAGCAATAGGACGGTAGTTTGAGGGATTAGAACGGTCACCCTTTTTAGGAACAGGCTGAATATAAGCTAACTTCCAGCAAGAAGGAAAGGTAGATGTTGACAGACAGAGCTGAAAGAGTTTGATTAGGCAAGGTGCAAGCACGGAGGCACAGTTTCGGAGAACAATACGAGGGGCCCCATCAGGTCCATAAGCCTTCCGAGGGTGTAGGCCAGTAAGGGCATGGAAAACATCATTGCAAAGAATTTTATTAGGTATCTTGAAGTATTTAGAGGGTGGGGGAGAGGGAGGAACAAGCCCGGAATCATCCAAGGTAAAGTTTTTAGCAAAGGTTTGAGCGAAGAGTTCAACTTTAGAAATAGATGTGATAGCAATGGTGCCATCTGGTTGAAATAATGGAGGGAAAGAAAAAGAAGAAAAGTTATTGGAGATATTTTTGGCTACATGCCAGAAGTCACGATGGGAGTTAGATCTTGAAAGGTTTTGACACTTCCTGTTAATGAAGGAGTTTTTGGCTAGTTAGAGAACAGACTTGGCATGGTTCCGGGCAGAAATATAAAGTGCATGAGATTCTGGTGATGGAAGCCTTAAGTACCTTTTGTGGGCCACTTCTCTACCATGTATAGCACAAGAACAAGCTGTGTTGAACTAAGGTTTGGAAGGTTTAGGACGAGAAAAAGAGTGAGGAATGTACGCCTCCATGCCAGACACTATCACCTCTGTTATGCGCTCAGCACACAAAGACGGGTGTCTGACACGGAATCAGTAGTCATTCCAAGGAAAATCAGCAAAATACCTCCTCAGGTCCCCCCAACTACCAGAGGCAAAAAGCCAGATGCACCTTCGCTTAGGGGAATCCTGAGGAGGGGTTGGAGCGATAGAACAAGATACAGATATGAGATTGTAATCGGAGGAGCCCAACGGAGAAGAAAGGGTGACAGCATAAGCAAAAGGATTAGAGGTAAGGAAAAGGTCAAGAATGTTGAGCGTATCTCCAAGACGGTCAGGAATACGAGTAGGGTGTTGCACCAATTGCTCTAGGTCATGGAGGATAGCAAAGTTGAAGGCTAGTTCACCAGGATGGTCAGTGAAGGGAGAGGAAAGCCAAAGCTGGTGGTGAACATTGAAGTCTCCTAGAATGTAGATCACTACAAAAGAGAAGGGAGTCAGAATGTGCTCCACTTTGGAAGTTAAGTAGCCAAAGAATTTCTTATAGTCAGAGGAGTTAAATGAGAGGTATACAGCACATATAAATTTAGTTTGAGAGTGACTGTAGTCGTAGCCAAATGGTGGAAAACTCGGAAGATTCAAGAGCGTGGGCACGAGAGCAGGTTAAGTCAATACGCATATAAACACAACATCCAGCTTTGGATCGAAAATGAGGATAGAGAAAGTAGGAGGGAACATAAAAGGGGCTACTGTCAGTTGCCTCAGACACCTGAGTTTCAGTGAGGAAAAGAAGATGAGGTTTAGAAGAGGAGAGGTGGTGTTCTACAGATTGAAAATTAGATCTTAGACCGCGAATGTTGCAGAAGTTGTCAAGACACTTAGGGTCGTCGACAGAAAGGCAGTCCGATCTGGGGACATTTATGGTCCCCTCCTCAGATGGGGACTCCGAGGCTGGTGTAGGAGTCGCCATGATCATTTTGAAATTTTTGAGTGAAGGGTGTGTGTGTTAGATGTGAGATGTATATTGAAGGAAAAAATGTGGAAAAAAAAATGTATAGATGCAACTGAACGAATCGTATTTTGAAACAAATGAAATTATTATCCGTTAGAGAAATATGTAAGACAGATCGGTGAAGATATATTGATATATTGTCAGATTATGATAAATGATCCTTATGTACGCCCAGCTTGTACCTAGTGAACTTGCACTCTTCCTGCTGGCCTAGAGGCATGACAGTGTACAAGTTACTCCATCTAGGTGTTAGTTTTTGTCCAGGGAGGAAAGAAGAAAGGGGAAAATATTTTTGCAAATCCTGTCTGGGGATTAGTCGATTCAGAAGGATGGGGGACGCCCCAGTTGCTTCGTATTGACAAATACCCTGATTTGAAAAGCTTGCACGCATATATACACAAGGATTTGTGATTATGTCGAAGTGGGCCTACAAAGAACAAAGAAAAAATATATTGTAACCCCCAAAGAAAAGAAAATATTAAAGCCACAAAGAAAAAAAATAAAACCACAAGGAAAATTAAATAGTAAGGTCAAAAAAAAAATATCAACACCACAAGGAAAATGATCAAATTAACAAAGAAAATAAAATATTAAAGCCAAAAGGAAAATAAAATAATAAGGCCACAAAGAATATAATACACTGAAGCCACAAAGAAGAATCGATTGAAAATGCAAAAGAAAAGTTGATTGCATGCCATAAAAAAAAGTAGATTGAATATATAACTGTTGATAATCCTTCGATAAGTGTTTGCTAAGTTATATTATTATTAAGCTGAAAAAAAAAACCTGTTAAAGAGAAATTTCTGAGAAAAAAAATATATATAAATGTTGAGTATTGATGTGAATACGAAATGTAAAATTCTGAGCTGTAAGGAGGTAAATGAGTCAGAGTGTTATGATTATTTAATGGAGAAATGCAAAAAATATTAAAGACGTACCAGAATATGGAGGTAGCAAATAATATGTGACACAGAGAGCGGAAAATTTTAGAATACGTATATTAGTTTAGTTGTCTGTCATCAAGGAAGTTAAAATATTGAGGTTGCAATAGCTAGGCGTGGGGGGAACTGAGATGTTGCAGATAAACGGAATACACGAATACATGGCACACTATACTGTGAATAATGTGGAAGAAGTATAATGGCTCACGTGAAAATATTTAAGTGTATCCTCGATAGTTCTTTATGATATTGCATGAAAATAGAAAGTTTATTACAGTGATTTCGATAAGGGATGACAACTAAACTAGTGAAAGAGTCTATGATAGATGTTATATTGCTTGATAGCTAAAGATGAACAGACAACGATCAGTGGTATAGTGTGAATATAAGATATGTTAGCACAAGAGATATGACACACTGCTCCCAGATTATATACAAATATCTAAAGAACTAACATGACAGTTACAGAAGAGTTTTAGCTGAAACAAAGAAAACTAAATTGCTGAACATTACAGATAGTGATACAAAAGATAATTCACTGAAGATGTTCATGATGAGCAGAATGATTACTCAAAAGACAAAATGAACATATTTCAAAACGTTATATTCACCTAGTTGTGAACAAGACGTGATGATTGATCATGAGGAAGACTTAAGGTCTAAACGAAAGTACATAACTTATGATGTTCCCTTATCAGATTGTTAGTTTTGCCTTAGGGTGATTACATCCCTGATATACAATGATTGAGCGTGACACCTGAATCCAAATGGACGATGAGTGGAAAATTTTGTGCCTTTTATATGATGACGATATGAACCCATAATAAAAAGCTAGAAATGTCACAGTATAGATAGTCTTAGTCAAGTATAGACCACTGTCATGTCAAATTAAATAGAGTGTAATTTCCTTGTAACAAAGAGCTAATAACCACATTGTAACATAATGGCTTTTGAAACAAATAATATGATCTGAATTATCAGAGATAGAAAAGAAAATGTTGACTCAATTGAAGAAAAGATCAATTCATGCCTAATTGCTTTAGTACTGTATTTTCATGAAGCGAGGAAGGAAAAAGGTTAATGTTAAATTTGCATTCAGTAAGTGCTATGCTTAAAATATTAATAACCGTTCATCTTGTACTAGAAAGACAAAACTTGATTTTTTAAGTGATAGAGAGAATATAAATGAGATGAAAATAATTGTGCCTATGCATAATGGGAAGTCATTACTTACATGGGAGACTCTGATGTTGTCCAGTTGGCTATTAAATCCATTGCAAGCAGTTTATATTGATCTTGTGATTAAAAACCATGATGAAAGTACATGTTTGAAATACGTATTATTGTTCGCTCTACACATTATTTGAGCGTAGAATGAAATCTTTATTCATCTAAGAGATTAAAGATAGGTGCGTTTACCCAAAGTTGATATGAGTGACTGCATTATAAACTTGGGCTGCTACTTACAACTTTTAGAGGTATTCCCGCTGACATTTTCTGATGTCCGCATGATGACCTCCCTTTTATTTATTTTTTCTCTATAAATATAAGTGTTTTCTGACTGCATCAAACCTCTTTTAATATTGAGAATATTCAGAAATTATTTTCCTGGCTTATGATATAAATGCCGTGGAAAATTTTAATGTTGATCTCATATCTTATTGGGCAAGATACTGAATAATTATTTTGTTTTCTCCACAAAGGCTCTATTTGTAAACTCTGAACTTATGAACTCTGCTAATGTACGAGTATGCCTTCCCTGCAGTTATGGATTGGTACCTTTGTCTCTACATAATGTAAAAATAGCCTACAGCTCCTGATAAAAGCATTAGCCTCCCGGGACCCGGACTGGTACGACTGGCTGTAGACAGTGTCGCCTGTTGGGGTCACCCTGGCGTGGGCGAGGGCCGCACTTATGGCTCCCCTAGTTCCGGCAGCATGGAACGAACACGCAGCCAAGTAATCAGTTGCGCGAGGACGCGCGATCATAAGGAGGGAAACATGTTGCAACCCAAAAACCAAAAAGAAATTAAACAGGTAAGAAGAAAGAATGAAACAAAAAGGAAGAAATGAAGAAGGAAGTAAGAAGTAGAAAGAATATATGAGGGAAGAATATGATAAATACGAAAGCAGGCACCAAAAAGCTATCTCCACCCTGATAGATAAGAGACAAGACGTGGCCACAGAGAAGAACAAGATGCGGAGAGTCATCACAAGATTAACAGAGCCGGAGATTAGCAGCAGATTAGAAGGAGAGATATCCAAGTGGCTATCACTAAATTAGTATAGGAGGGAAGCTGAGGTCACCGGGAACAAAAAATGACATGGACAACACGGACAGCCGGCACACCATAGAAAACGCCGCCTCCTTGTTCTTGTTTTGAAGATTCGATTACCAAAGTTACTCGAGAATTAACCTTACTGAAAGTTAAAGAAAAATAAATTGTATGATCGAAATATGGGAAGATAAATATAGTTACCTTAAAATGGACCTTATTGAAAGTTATAGGAAAATAAACTGTATGATCGAAGTACTGGTAAGTGAATCTTATAAGAACGGAAGCCTTGTTGGGGGATAAGGTCACTCTGACATCACGTGTATATTATGAGGTAGTAGACAGAGACAAGCTAGGCAGAGATATCAGACCAGAGGGTCAAGATGGGCAAGCCGCCTGTCACAATACCAGTAAATAGAGCCAGACAAATGTAATGCAGTCCGAGTGAAATGTTGGTGTTATATATTGACAGAGAGGGATTGGATAGATGTAGGATGTGTTTTCTCATTGAATATTAATTGCGAGGTCTGTGTAGGACGTGATTTATCATTGGGTATTAAATGTGTGAAGTAATTTGTATCGGAAGTGTAATATCAGAAGTGTATCGGAAGTGTAAGTTCGAAATATTTAATGGAATTTGTTTGAAGGAAAATTAAACAATTTTCGTAGTTATTCGTTGTTGTCGGAAGTCATATATGACCGCCTGAGTGTAAATATATGTAAATAATACAAATTAAGTAAAAATTGTAAAAAGAAAAAAAAAAAACTTAAACACGTTCCCTTGAACCCGCAAAAGTTAAACATTAGGGACGCAGCAAGATCGTCATGAAGTAGAAGTTAAGAAACGATATGAATGCCTGGGAGAAGATTGAATGATTGATTGATATATTTATTGGTCTTAATATATACAGACAGACTACTATATAGACATTCTAATATGTAATGACCATAGTTCATGGAGCACAAGCTCTTTATGGACTAATGAATATTTTACACTAAGGTGGAGGACGAGTGTCTTATTCAGCTATCATGAAAAAAAAAAAAAAATCCAACCAATACATAATTATATGATAAGTAATTCATAACTTTAACCCAATCAAAAACTTAGATACATGCAAAATAGTGATACCAGTAATACAAACAAATAATAATAATAATGATAATAATAATAATAATAATAATAATGATAATAATAATAATAATAATAATAATGATAATAACCATTACAAATCACAAACAATTACATATGTTTATATTAGTAGAGCTGACTACAATAGGAAAATAATAAATACAATCAATAATTACTTCTTAACTGTTCTTTTATCAGTAGTTTAAAGGAATTGAATGGTTTGTTTTTAACTGTTTCTGAGAGCTGGTTCCAGTGTTTGGTTCCTCGTGAGACGACACTACGTTGGGCATGGGGGGTTTTACAAAAGGGTATCCTTAAGTTACCTGTCTGTCTTAACTGAATATCATGAGTCAGTGTCTGGAAGCCCGTGTCTGGTGTGTATGTATGAAGAGCTTTGTATACAAACGTCAAGGTCTGGAATACAATTATGTCTTGAATTTTTAGGAGTTTAAGATCCATAAATATAAGACTGGTATGTTCATACTTGTTACTATGTGTCATATTGCGAATTAGCTTTTCTGGGGCAAGAAATAATTTATCAATGTAGGTTCTATAAGCTCCACCCCAAACAGAACAACAGTATGTAAAATAAGGATAAATGAGTTAAAAATATATATATTTTTAAACAATGAATATCAAGTAAATTACGTATTTTGTAAATTAAGCCTGAAAACTCAGACTTTATTAATTATACCTACAATTTGGGATTTCCAATTAAAATTTTTATCAAGAATTACTCCTAAAAATTTAGGCTCTGGAATTTCTTTGATTTTCATGTTTTTTTTTTTTAATGTTAATATTTTGCGGTACAGTCATGTGTGGATGAGACAACATATCATGAGCTTTGTTTATGTTGAGAGATAATGATTATGATTACCATGATTAATTGTATGAAAAGGAGAAGAGGTTTGGGAGGATGCGAATAAAGGATGGAAAGCAATACAGAACATAGCATTACACAAGGCTACTAAACTACTACCAAAACAAAGAAAACGACCTAAAAATAAATGGATGAAACAGGAAATTCTGAAACTGATGTAAGAAAAAAAGAAATATAAAGGGAATGATAAAGACAAATATGAAGAGCTAAACCAAAATGTTAAGGATGAATGTACGAAGACAAAATAAGCGTGGATAGAGAAGCAATGCGCAGAAGTACAATAGTTGGAAGAAAAAAAAAAATCCTAGGGGCAGTATGAGAAAATTGAAAAACTCACGGGAGGAAAGAGGTTAACAAGATCCAATACAATTAAGAGCAGGGAAGGAACTTTTTAATGAACACAAATTAAGTTTTCCAGAGATGGAGTATGTATATATATACGAGTATATATATATATATATATATATATATATATATATATATATATATATATATATATATATATATATATATATATATATATATATATATATATATATATATATATATATATATATATATATATATATATATATATATATATATATATATATATATATATATATATATAGACGAACTTTTTTGGGGATGATACTAGAGAAATTCCAGAGTTAACAAAGGAGGTAAATAGACCAGAAATTCTACGAAGTGAGGTACAGACGAGGTAGATGGACCAGAAATTCTACGAGGTGAATTATGGACAAAGTAAATAATACATTCACCAGAAATTCTAAGAAGTGATTTACGGGCAGACATGCAAACAATGAAATTGGGGAAGAGTCCAGGTGACGATGGAATCATAATACAAATGCTTTATAGGCTGGAGGAGAAGTAATAATGGTGGATAAAATCACGAGGATCGCAAACAAAGTCTACAACACAGGAATCATACCTGAGGAAATGGGAAATCAATCTTTATAGCAATACCAAAGAAAACAGGGAAGCTGAATGCGCTCAGCATAAAACATTCAGCTTAATGAACCACATAACAAAAATCACCCTAAAAGTAATACTTGGAAGAATCAAACCCAAATTTGAGAGATATCTGAAAATCAATATGGATTTGTATATATATATATATATATATATATATATATATATATATATATATATATATATATATATATATATATATATAACACTAGAAATGGTGTATACATAATGGGATATATATGTGAGCAGGCGACAGAAATGCAGAAAAAAATATATATATATTCCTTTGTCTTATAGAGTATGAAAAGGCTTATGACAAAAGTGCAACACCAACAAATATTCAACTTACTAACAAGCACAGAAATTGACGGAAAGGATTTAAGACTAATCAGAAACCTGTACTGGGATCAACAAACAACAGTGGACATTGACCAAAGTAAATCAGAGTGGAAGAGCATCAAGAGGGATATCAGACAGGGCTGCGTGCTCTCTCCAATTCTTTTTCTCATGTTATGGGGAGATAATGCCCAAGAGCATACAAGATTATGAAGATATTAAGATTGGAGGTGTAAACATTAGATATACAGAGGACACAATTTTGATAGCAGACACTAAAGTAAAATTACAGAACTTATTTAACGAGGTCAACAGAAGTAGTCAAAGGTGTGGTCTGAAAATTAACATAAAAAAATAAAATATATATATATATATATATATATATATATATATATATATATATATATATATATATATATATATATATATATATATATATATATATATATATATATATATTTGTTTATATGTATATCGAGACTGGTAGTAACGTGATTCCTTCATGCAACATCAAACAGGTAACCAGCTTCAACTACCTGGGAACTACAATCGGCTTCAGCTACCTCACTGGAGGAGGCAGTAGGCACCTGCCGAAACGATAATTACTCCCAGTGAGGTCTAAAAGGGGTGCTGTGAACTTATCTTTACACCCAACTGTGACCTCGCTTAACATTTCCCTTTGTGTTTTACAACACAAGGGGGCAGTCACAGCCTGACCTCTAGAGACAACTTTTTTTCTTTCACACAAAATTACAAGCACCTAATTACATACACAACCTTCACTCATAATTCAAAATTATCATGGCGACACTAGCCTCGGAGTCCCCATCTGGGGAGGGGACCACAAATGTCCCCAGGTCGGGCTGCTCTTCTGGTATTGACACTAAGTGTCTTCACACCTCCCCCCTCAACTTTTTCCTCATTAACTTCTGCAACATTCACCACCACTCTGCTAATAAACCTCATAGTCTTTGTCTCACTGAAACTCAGGTGTCTGAGGCAGTAGTCCCTTTTCTGTTTCCTCCTACTTTCTCTATCCTCATTTTTAATTCAAAGCTGGATGCTGCGTTTATGTGCGCAACGACTTAACCTGCTTTCGTGCCCACGTTCTTGAATCTTCTGAAGTTTCCACCATCCTGCTACGCTACAGAGTCACTCTCAAACTAAATTTATCTGTGCTTTATGCCTTTAACCTAATTCCTCTGACTATAAGAAATTCTTTGACTACATAACTTCCAAAAAGGAGCACATTGTGACTCTTCCCTTTTATGGAGATCTTCATTCTTGGAGACTTCAATGTTCACCACCAGCTTTGGCTCTCCTCTCCCTTCATTGACCATCCTGGTGAACTAGCCTTCAATTTTGCTATCCTTCACGACCTAGAGCAGTTGGTACAACACCTTACTCGTATTCCTCACCATCTTGGAGATACGCCCAACATTCTTCACCTTTTCCCAACCTCTAATCCTTCTGCTTACGCTGTTAACCTCTCTTTTCCGTTGGGCTCCCCTGATCACAATCTCATATCTGTATCATGTCCTATCGCTCCAGTCCCTCCTCAGGATCCCCCTGAGCGGAGGTGGTCACTGTTGTTTTGGGGGGACCTGAGAAGGTATTTTGTTGATTTTCCTTTGAATAATTACTGCTAACGTGTCAGAGACTCGTCTCTGTGTGCCGAGCGCATAACAAAGCTGATAGTTTCTGGCATGGAGGCGTACATTCCTCACTCTCTTTCTCTAGCTAAGTCATGCAAACCTTGGTTTAACAAGGCCTGTTCCCGTGCTATACACGATAGACAAGTGGCCCACAAAAGGTACTTTAGCCTTCCATCACCAAATCAAATGCACTTTATATTTCTGCCCGGAACCATGTCACAACTGTTTTCCAACTAACCAAAAACTCCTTCATTAATAGAAAACGTCAAAATCTTTCAAGAGCTAACTACCCTGGTGACTTCTGGTATCTAGCCAAAAACATCTCCAATAACTTTGCTTCTTCTTCCCCTCTTTTATTTCGACCAGATGGCACCACTGTTATCACATATATCTTTAAAGCTGAACTCCTAGCCCAAACCTTTGCTAAAAATTCTGCTTTGGACGAATCAGGGCTTGTTTCTCCCTCTCCTCCACTCTCTTGACTACTTCATGCTACCTATTAAAATTCTTCACAATGATGTTCTCTATACCCTCGCTCGCCTAAACCCTCGGAAGGTTTACGGGCGAGGCCATAAAGAGTGGCGGTTATCGCACAGCGTGACAATATTTGATCACGGTCATTTCACCCCTCCTGTCTGGCTGGCGGGAACATATTTAAAAAAATCACCTATTTGGCAACTTACTCATTCCGTGAGCCATCAGCGGGACATTGCAGATTAACGGTCAGTGATCTGTGTCATGGGTAGTGCTGCCACTACCTGACACTACTGTGTCTTGGGAATTTGGGTAAAACCTTGTGAACTTGTGATTTATTTATTTATTTTTTTTTTGAGAAACTGGGAAATCTTGTGAATTTTGCTAATTTCCACAGTACAAATCAGGCAGTCAAGACTGTAGCATACTGTTACTTCTACCACCACTCTGATCAGTAATAATTACATCTTAATATCATATTAAAAGCAATCTTAATAGTGATGGTATTAATAATAATAATAATAATAATAATTATAATAATAATAATAATGATAATATTATTATTATTATTATTATTATTATTATTATTATTATTATTGTAATCAATTACGACACCTTGCTGTCCAGATTCTAAAATTGCAGCAGACAACCCTGGCTGTCCTGTGATTCCTGTCCCCGTCACGGTCAGTACACGTACGCGACCTCCTACACATATGGCAGTCTGGCTGGCCCTTCCCGCACACTCAGTCTCTTGCGTCACTCATCGCTGCCTGGCCCAGGAATCTAGGATTAGTGCCTTTAAGTGTTGTGTTCAGGTGTTGCTTTTAAGTGTACACAAAACAAACGAAGAGGCATGGATTCCGATGGACCAAATAGTTCTGTTTCTCCACCAGGAAAGAAAAAAAAGACTGGTATCGCCAAAGTTTTAATAAGGAATGGCTGAAAGTCGATGAGCTGAAGGACTGGCTCAAACCTGATCCTAGTGACGAATTTGCAGCACTGTGCAGTGTTTGCGACTGCAAGCTGAAAAGCTGTAACAAAGCATCGCTTCTAAGTCACAAAGACTCCTCCAAACACTTGAAAATTTTTTCATCAAAGAAATAAAATGTTAAAATTCAGACTTTTCTAAGAAAACTACCTGAAGATGATTCTCATGACAAGGTGTCAAAGGCTGAGGTTTTACTCACAGGATACATAGCTGAACATGATGTACCTTTCGCACAGGCGGATCATTTAGTGAAAACTATAAAGAAAATGTTTCCGGACTGTGAAGTTGCACGTGACATGAATAAAAAACAAAACAAAAAAAAAAACATGTGCTTCAAGAAGGCCTTGCTTGGGAGGAACGAGAGAGTGTAGCCGCCATCTGCAGGGACAGTAACTTTTCCCTCATAATAGATGAGAGTACAGACGTTTGTGTTTCTCAGTTGTGAGCAGTGATGGTGCGTTATTATGATGAAAAAAAAAAATGCAGAGTAACAGATGCACTACTAGACATAGTTGAAATGGATGATGCAAGTGCTTCAGGGCTGTACAAGTGTGTGAAGGAACTGCTGGAAAGCAAAGAGATTCCTCTGAGGGATATCATCGGCTTTGCGAGTGATAATTGTTCCACCATACTTGGAAGAAATAATGGTTTTCAGCGTTGTTAAGGAAGGATGTTCCAGATGTGTTTATCATCGGCTGTGTATGTTATTCCTTCGCCTGATGTGTTAGTCGTGCTTCTGCCTGTTTGCCCTCAAGGTTTGAATTCTTATGAAGGATATTTGTTGGTATTTTGCAAGAAGTAGCAAGCGTCAGCACGACTTTCATTTACTGCAAGAAGTTGTACAGGCACCTAAACATAAAATGCTGAAATTGTCTCAGACTCGCTAGCTATCACGAGGAAAGATCTTAACCAGAGTTTTAGAATAATGGGAAGCACTTAAGCTTTTCTTTCAAGCAGAAGCAAAAACTGACAAGATTGATGGTACTGGACAGATTCTTAACACAATTAATTCTCCTGGAACTAAACATATGCTGGTCTTCCTATATTATGTCCTACAGAAAGTGGATAGGATGAACCTGGAGTTTCAGTCAGAGCACTTCAGATTATCCACCCTGTTTTCGACAATAACAGATGAGTATAGGAGTTTGTTGGGCATGTTTGTTCGGGATGAAGTGGTTCAGTTACAAAAACTAGGTGACATTAGTCCTCACAACCCTGGAAATCACAAAACTCTCGAGGAGATTGATCTCGGAGGAAGATGTGAAGCTCTGCTAACCTCAGAACCTCTTGGAGAGGGTAAAAAACGATTTCGAAGTGACTGTAAAGTCTTCCTGGCCGAACTATGTGGACAGATAAGAAAAGGATTTACTTTTGAAAAGCAAAGTGTCCTTGCCTTACTAAGAGCCTTGGAACCCAGTGAAGCCTTGTCCCCACAAAGAAATATGAAATCTATATCAAAGCTGACAGTGCACTTTCCAATGCTGGTGAAAGAAGATCTAGATAAACTACAAAATCAGTGGAGGGACTTGCTGTACACAAGATCAGCCTTAGAAAAAATGAGTAAGCAACAACCTTTTGGAGTGAACTAAAAAAAAAGTGAAAGATGGTAATGATATGTGTAAATTTGGCCTCCTATCACAATTCATATGCAGTCTTCTCGCATTGCCTCACTCATCAGCCTCAATAGAAAGAATATTTTCCCAGCTCAATATGATTAAAACAAACCAGACAAACAGACCACGTTGCAACAGCTGCTAATCGCATCCTGGCAAAGCAATCCATCTCAAGGCAAGACGTCCCGTGCTATAACTGGGAACCGTTAAAATCACTAATTGATGACGTAAAAAGCGGGAAGTGCCACCAGTGAAATGAGAGTCGGCGGAAGGAGATGAGAGAAAAGATGAATCTATCAACTCTACATTCAGGGGATGCTGACAGTGATGATGATGACCTCTCCATGCAATCTTTTCTTCAATAGCATCATCATCGGTGAGTAAAAAATTATTTTGTATGTTAATTAAGCAAATTATCATCAAATATCTGTAACGTGAATTTGTTTTCAATCTTGTGAAAAATCAATTATGCGTCTAGTGATTTCTGAAAATCACGAGTGGCAACACTGGTAGTGACATTGTCTTGGAGACGATGCAAGCACGATTTGTCAAAATCTAAGCGATATTTTGCGTATGTTGTGTTCGCTTACTGGACAATGGCACGTAAACCACAAATCACTCAAGATAAAATTAGTCGTATTTACGCCTTACATAAGGCCGGAATTGGCTGAAATGCTATTCAACAACAGACTGGTGTGCCTCAACGTACTGTTGAACGCTGGCTGCAGCGATGCCAGGCCGCCAAAGATGATGCAGTACCAGCCCACTTATCAAAACCTGGTCGGCCTAAAAAAAGTAAATAAAAGGACTCTAACTGTATTGAGGCGTGACTTGAGTGTTAGACCTGTAAGTACAGCACGTGAGCTAAAAGAAAATAATCAGATCTATGTAATGTGTCTCGCAGGACAGTATCACGTTACTGTAGAAAAGAGCTTGACCTCCCTTCCCGTACTGCTGCGAGGAAACATTTGCTCGCTCGACGGCACATTGCAAACAGGCTCAATTTTGCCAAGAAATACATTCAGTGTCCCATAGAGAAAATACGTTGTGAACTGTGGAGTGATGAAAGTGTTTTCACAGTATCTGGGACAGTTTGCAAGAGTGCGCAGGCCAAAAGGATCTAACCGGTACGATGGTACGGTAAAACCAGTAAAACATCCAGATTCAGTTATGGTTTGGGGAGCATTTACATACTATGGTGTTGGAAATTTTTTATTTTTTATTTATTTATTTATTTTATTTTTTGAAAAGAGAGAGTCAGTGAACAGCGAACGGTACTTAGAACTTTTATATGACAATTTAGAGGAGTGTTATATGAAGTGCAAAGAAGAATGTTTCATGCAAGATGGGGCTCCCTGCCACATGAGCAAAGAAGTAAAGAAGTGGTTGGACAATTGTGACTTGGATTACATCAAGGATTGGCCTGCCAACAGTCCTGATCTAAATCCTATCGAGAACTTGTGATCTTTTCTGAAAATAAGATCAAGAAAGAGGACATTAGTTCACTGCCGAAAGTGAAAGGTACACTGCTACGAGTGTGGGAAAGTCTTCCACAAGATAAATTGTAAGGCCTAGTTGACTCAGTATCTATTAAATCATAAAGGAGAAGGGAAATACAACACGATATTAACACAGTGGTGAGTGAAATACATTTTATTGTTATTTTGTTACTGATGGGATGGTTACCACGAACCGCCGGCATTATTATTATTTACAATCCGCCACTACTTATGGCCTCGCCTGTGTGGACCTGATGGACCATCCTATTGTTCTCCGAAACTGCGCCCCCGTGCCTAGTCAAACTCTTTCAACTCTGTCTGTCAACATCTACCTTTCCTTCTTGCTGGAAGTTTCCCTACATTCAGCCTGTTCCTAAAAAGGGTGACCGTTCTAATCTCTCAAACTGCCATTCTATAAGCTTTAACTACTTACCTATCTAAGGTTTCTTAATCTCACCTCAACAGGAATATTCTTAAACATCTATCGGTTCACAACTTTCTTTCTAATCGCCAGTATGGGTTCCGTCAAAGCTGCTCTTCTGGTGGTCTGGCTTTCCTTACTGAGATTTTGGTGAAACTTGTGCTGTTGCTTTAGGTATATCAAAAACATTTGATAGAGTCTGACACAAAGCTTTGATCTCCAAACTACCTTCCTAAAGCTTTTATCCTTCTCTCTGCAACTTCATCTTAAGTTTCCTTTCTGATCGTTCTATTGCTGCTGAGGTATACGGTCACTGTTCTCCCAAATCTATTAACAGTGGTGTTCCTCAGGGTTCTGTCCTGTCACCCACTCTCTTCCTATTATTCATCAATGATCCTCTAATCCAAGCTTCTTTTCCTATCAACTCCTACGCTGATGATACCACCCTGCGCTTTTCCACATCTTTTCATAGACGTCCAACCGTTCAGGAAGTAAACAGTTCACGAAGAGAAGCCACAGAACACCTGCCTTCTGATCTCTCTAAAGTTTCTGATTGGGGCAGAGCAAACTTGGTATTGTTCAATGTTTCAAAATCTCAATTCTTCCGTCTCTCAACTCAACACAACCTTTCAGATAACCACCCCCTCTTCTTCAATGGCACTCAACTGTCCCCGTCTTCTACACTGAATGTCCTCGTTATGTCCCTTTCATATAATCTAAACTGGAAATTTCACATTTCATCTCTAGCTAAAACAGCCTCTATGAAGTTGTGTTTTCTGAGACGTCTCCGCTAGTTTTTCTCACCCTCTCCAGCTGCAATTTTGTATAAGGGCTTTATCCGTCCATGGATAGAGTATGCTTCTTCATGTCTGGTGGGGAGGGGGGGGAGTTCCACTAATACCGCTATTTTAGACAAGGTGGAATGAAAATCTTTTCGTCGCATCAAACTCTCCTCTTCATCATCTTTCTCATCACCGCAATGTTACATCTATAGCTATCTTCTACCGCTATTTTTATGTTAACTGCTCTTCTGATCTTGCTAACTGCACGCCTCCCCTCCTTCCCCGGCCTCGCTGCACAAGACTTCTTTCTCTCACCCCTATTTTGTCCACCTCTTTACTGCAAGAGTTAACTAGTATTCTCAGTCGTTAGGGACATGATCGCCCAAGTCACTTGACAAGCACTTTGGTAAAGGTAAGTGTACAAGACAACAATTACAATAACAGCCTTGATGTTAATCAATTTTATATACAATCAAGAAATATGAAATTCTTTAAATCTGAATATACTTTTCTAGATTGCCTTCCTTTATTTTTTAATAAAAAAGTAATCAACTTATTAACATTAAATATCAGATCAATTTCTACCAACTTTCAGTATTTTATTGACTGTCCTTTCATGTCATATGTGTTTTGATGTAAAGGGTCTTACAGAAACTCGACCGGATTCATATATTTCACCATTTTATATATATATATATATATATATATATATATATATATATATATATATATATATATATATATATATATATATATATATATATATATATATATATATATATATATATATATATATATATATATATATATATATATATATATATATATATATATATATATATATATATATATATATATATATATATATATATATATATATATATATATATATATATATATATGTGTGTGTGTGTGTGTGTGTGTGTGTATGTGTGTGTGTGTGTTTCAAAACTGTGCACCATGAAGGGGCAGGATTGACGTTACCTCTCTCCTCTCCTACTGTTCCTGGTTTAGTTGATGATATTTGCCCAGTTGATAATGATGCTTGCCACCGCTAGATCAGATGAGGAGCTTGGTGCGTTGGTAGCGTGGAGGACCGGTAGTGAGCCTGGTATTTTGATAGCTTGGAGGTCGTGAGTAGTAAATTGATATATTTGATGTGTGCGAATAAAAGACACGATGATGAGAGTTCTTGTTGATTTAATAGTAGAGAATGTACATACTTGAATCGATCGAGACGAGACTAATGATTTTATATATGATTTTATATATTTATATATGACGAATGATTGTTCTCTCCCTCTGAAGTGATATGAACTTCTGCACGAGATGATGAGTGAGCAGTGTCTCTCAAGACTGTGACTTAGCGGAAGTGAGTGAGAGACCGAGAATGACTTCTCGTGACTGTCTCTCTGACGGGGGCTGACTGACTGAGAGTGAGACTATCATGCGGGCTATATTTGTCAGATCTGAACGGATCACGTTTCAGGTTCTGGAGCGAAGAAATGACCATTGAGATGCCGGGAAATGAAATGAAGGAACCAATAGGATGTATCTTTAATCTAGCCAATGACCAGGGAGGAATTCAGAAGCGAACGCAGATATTTTCCCTAAAGGCTGGAAGTGGTTGTGAAATTCCCTTCAGAGGTAGAGAAGGAGGAGGAAGATTAAAAATAGAATAGACTGGCTGGCCATGGGCACACGTGGGATAAATATGAACACCCGCATGTGGGATAGATATATGAAATGGTGAATATACATATAAATAATAATAATAGTTAAGACTGATACAGTTCCCTTCCTCCACGAAAAAAAGCGTCCTCGCATCTGGACATAACAATAAAGAGAGTAGTAAGATAGAAGCGATTAACAGATAATACAGGACATCAGGGAGAGAGAGTACGGAACGATAACCTTAATAATAACATTCAGACATGATAATATAATATAATATATGTACAACACATATAAGTAAAGAGAAATACACACTCACACACACACACACACACACACACACACACACACATATATATATATATATATATATATATATATATATATATATATATATATATATATATATATATATATATATATATATATATATATATATATATATATATATATATATATATATATATATATATATATATATATATATATATATATATATATATATATATATATATTTTCTTTTTTTTTTTATGAAGGAAGGAAACTGGGCAGGAGCAAAAAAAAAAAAAAAAGCCCACTGAAATGCCAGTCCCATAAAAGGGTGAAAGCAGTAGTCAAAAATTGATCAATAATTGTCTTGAAGCCTCCCTCTTGAAGGAATTCAAGTCATAGAAAAATGGAAATACAGAAGCAGGCAGGGAATTCCAGAGTTTACCAGAAAAAGGGATGAATGATTGAGAATACTGGTTAACTCTTGCGTTAGAGAGGTGGACAGAATAGGGGTGAGAGAAAAAAGAAAGTCTTGTGCAGCGAGGCCGCGGAAGGAGGGGAGGCATGCAGTTAGCAAAATCAGAAGAGCAGTTAGTATGAAAATAGCGGTAGAAGACAGCTAGAGATGCAACATGGCAGCGGTGAGAGAGAGCTTGAAGACAGTCAGTTAGAGGAGAGGAGTTGATGAGACGAAAAGCTTTTGATTCCACCCTGTCTAGAAGAGCAGTATGAGTGGAACCCCCCAGACATGAACGGATAAGGCCCTTGTACAGAGTTAGCAGCTGAGGGGGTGAGAAAAACTGGTGGAGACGTCTCAGAACACCTAACTTCTTAGAAGCTGTTTTAGCTAGAGATGAGATGTGAAGTTTCCAGTTGAGATTATAAGTAAAGGACAGACCGAGGATGTTCAGTGTAAGAGGAAAGAGGAGGCAGTAGACACCTGCCGATACGATAATTACTCCCAGTGAGGTCTAAAGCACTGTTCAGGGGGTGCTGTGAACTTATCATTAAACCCAGCTGTGACTTCACTGAACGTTTCCCTTTGTGTCTCACAACACAAGGGGGCAGTCACAGCCTGCCCTCTAAAGACAACTCTCTTCCTCCACACAAAACTACAAGCACCTAATAACACACAAACCCTTCACTCAAAGATTTTTAAATCATCATGGCGACTCCTACACCAGCCTCGGAGTCCCCATCTGGTAAGGGGACCACAAATGTCCCCAGGTCGGACTGCCTTTCTGTAGACGACCCTAAGTGTCTTGACACCCCCCCCCAACTTTTTCTTCACTAACTTCTGCAACATTCGCGGTCTAAGATCTAATTTTCAATCTGTAGAACACCACCTCTCCTCTTCTAAACCTCATCTTCTTTTCCTCACTGAAACTCAGGTGTCTGAGGCAACTGACAGTAGCCACTTTTCTGTTCCCTCCTACTTTCTCTATCCTCATTTTCGATCCAAAGCTGGAAGCTGCGTTTATGTGCGCAATGACTTAACCTGCTCTCGTGCCCACGCTCTTGAATCTTCCGAATTTTCCACCATCTGGCTACGACTACAGAGTCACTCTCATGCTAAATTTATCTGTGCTGTATACCTCTTACCTAACTCTTCTGACTATAAGAAATTCTTTGACTACTTAACTTCCAAAGTGGAGAACATTCTGACCCTCTTTCCTTTCGCAGAGATCTCCATTCTTGGAGACTTCAATGTTCACCACTAGCTTTGGCTTTCCTCTCCCTTCACTGACCATCCTGGTGAACTACCCTTCAACTTTGCTATCCTCCATGACCTAGAGCAATTGGTGTAACACCCTACTCGTATTCCTAACTGTCTTGGAGATACGCCCAACATTCTTGACCTTTTCCTAACCTCTAATCCTTCTGCTTATGCTGTCACCCTTTCTTCTCCGTTGGGCTCCTCCGATCACAACCTCATATCTTTATCTTGTCCTATTGCTCCAATCCCTCCTCAGGATCCCCCTAAGGGAAGGTGCCTCTCACGTTTTGCCTCTGTTAGTTGGGGGGACCTGAGGAGGTATTTTGCTGATTTTCCTTGGAATGATTACTGCTTCCGTGTCAGACACCCGTCTTTGTGTGCTGAACGCATAACAGCGGTGATAGTGTCTGGCACGGAGGCGTACATTCCTCACTCTTTTTCTCGTCCTAAACCTTCTAAACCTTGGTTTAACACAGCTTGTTTTCGTACTATACATGATAGAGAGGTGGCCCACAAAAGGTACTTAAGCCTTTCATCACCAGCATCTCATGCACTTTATATTCCTGCCCGGAACCATGCCAAATCTGTTCTCCAACTAGCCAAAAACTCCTTCATTAACAGAAAATGTCAAAACCTTTCAAGATCTAACTCCCCTCGTGATTTCTGGCATGTAGCCAAAAATATCTCCAATAACTTTGCTTCTTCTTCTTTCCCTCCTCTATTTTAACTAGATGACACCACTGCTATCACGTCTATTTCTAAAGCTGAACTCTTCGCTCAAACCTTTGCTAAAAACTCTACCTTGGACGATTCTGGGCTTGTTTCTCCCTCTCCTCCACCCTCTGACTACTTCATGCCACGTATTAAAATTCTTCGCAATGATGTTTTCTATGCCCTCGCTGGCCTACACTCTTGGAAGGCTTATGGACCTGATGGGGTCCCTCCTATTGTTCTCCGAAACTGTGCTTCCGTGCTTGCACCTTGCCTAGTCAAACTCTTTCAGCTCTGTCTGTCAACATCTACCTTTCCTTCTTGCTGGAGGTTTGCCTACATTCAACCTGTTCCTAAAAAGGGTGACCGTTCTAATCCCTCAAACTACCGTCCTATTGCTTTAATTTCCTGCCTATCTAAATTTTTTGAATCTATCCTCAACAGGAAGATTCTTAAACATCTATCACTTCACAACCTTCTATCTGATCGCCAGTATGGGTTCCGTCAAGGCCGCTCTACTGGTGATCTTCTGGCTTTCCTTACTGAGTCTTGGTCATCCTCTTTTAGAGATTTTGGTGAAACCTTTGGTGTTGCCTTGGACATATCAAAAGCTTTTGATAGAGTCTGACACAAAGCTTTGATTTCCAAACTACCTTCCTACGGTTTCTATCCTCTCTGTAACTTCATCTCAAGTTTCCATTCTGACCGTTCTATTGGTGCTGTGGTAGACGGTCACTGTTCTTCTCCTAAATCTATTAACAGTGGTGTTCGTCAGGGTTCTGTCCTGTCACCCACTTATTATTCATTAATAATCTTCTAAACCAAACTTCTTGTCCTATCCACTCCTATGCTGATGATACCACCCTGCACTTTTCCACGTCTTTTCATAGCCGTCCAACCCTTTAGGAGGTAAACATATCACGCAGGGAAGCCACAGAACGCTTGACTTCTGATCTTTCTAAAATTTCTGATTGGGGCAGAGCAAACTTGGTATTGTTCAATGCCTCAAAAACTCAATTCCTCCATCTATCAACTCGACACAGCCTTCCAGACAACTCTTCTGTCTTCTTCAATGACACTCAACTGTCCCCCTCTTCTACATTGAACATCTTCGGTCTGTCCTTTACTTATAATCTCAACTGGAAACTTCACATCTCATCTCTAGCTAAAACAGCTTCTATGAAGTTAGGCGTTCTGAGACGTCTCCGTCAGTTTTTTCTCACCCCCCCCCCCCGCTGCTAACTCCGTACAAGGGCCTTATCCGTCCATGTATGGAGTATGTTTCACATGTCTGGGGGGATTCCACTCATACTGCTCTTCTAGACAGGGTGGAATCAAAAGCTTTTCGTCTCATCGACTCCTTTCCTCTAACTGACTGTGTTCAGCCTCTCTCTCACCGCCGCAATGTTGCATATCTAGCTGTCTTTTACCGCTATTTTCATGCTAACTGCTCTTCTGATCTTGCTAACTGTATGCCTCCCCTCCTTCCGCGGCCTCGCTGCACAAGACTTTTTTCTTTCTCTCACCCCTATTCTCTCCACCTCTCTAACGCAAGAGTTAACCAGTATTCTCAATCATTCATCCCTTTCTCTGGTAAACTCTGGAACTCCCTGCCTGCTTCTGTATTTCCACCTTCCTATGACTTGAATTCCTTCAAGAGGGAGGTTTCAAGACACTTATCCACCAATTTTTGACCATTGCTTTCACCCTTTTATGGGACTGGCATTTCAGTGGGCATTTTTTTATTAGATTTTTGTTGCCCTTGGCCAGTGTCCTACCTACATAAAAAAAAAAAAAAAATAGGAGTAATAGTACTGGTAGTAGTAGTAGTCATAGAAACAGTAGTAGTAGTCATAGAAGTAGTAGTAGTAGTAATAGTAGTAGTAGTAGTAGTAGTAGTAGTAGTAGTAGTAGTAGTAGTAGTAGTAGTAGTAGTAGTAGTTATTGTTGGTGTTGTTGTTGTTGTTGTTGTTGTTGTTGTTGTTGTATAAGTAGTAGAAGTAAAGTCAAGTTAAACAGCTTTATTTCGAATAACTGATTATATATAGAAGGAATAACTGATTACTGAGATATATATAACTGAGATTATAACTGAGATATAACTGAGATTAGAATAACTGATTATATATAGAGGGAGGTTTCAAGACACTTATTCATAAATTTTTGACCACTGCTTTCACCCTTTTATGGGACTGGCATTTCAGTGGGCATATTTTTTTATTGGATTTTTGTTGCCCTTGGCCAGTGTCTTTCCTACATAAAAAAAAGAAGAAGAAGAAGAAGAAGAGGGGGACAGTTGAATGTCATTGAAGAATAGGGGATAGTTGTCTGGAAGGTTGTGTCGAGTTGATAGATGGAGCAATTGAGTTTTTGAGGCATTGAACAATACCAAGTTTGCTCTGCTCCAATCAGAAATTTTAGAAAGATCAGAAGTCAAGCGTTCTGTGGCTTCCCTGCGTGATATGTAGAGCGGCCTTGACATACTGGCGATCAGATAGAAGGTTTTGAAGTGATAGATGTTTAAGAATCATTCTGTTGGGGATAGATTCAAAAACTTTAGATAGGCAGGAAATTAAAGCAATAGGACGGTAGTTTGAGGGATTAGAACGGTCACCCTTTTTAGGAACAGGTTGAATGTAGGCAAACTTCCAGCAAGAAGGAAAGGTAGATGTTGACAGACAGAGCTGAAAGAGTTCGACTAGACAAGGTGCAAGCACGGAGGCACAGTTTCGGAGAACAATAGGAGAGACCCCATCAGGTCCGTAAACCTTCCGAGGGTTTAGGCCAGCGAGGGCATGGAAAACATCATTGCGAAGAATTTTGATAGGTGGCATGAAGTAGTCAGAGGATGGAAGAGAGGGAGGAACAAGCCCAGAATCGTTCAAGGTAGAGTTTTTAGCAAAGGTTTGAGCGAAGAGTTCAGCTTTATAAATAGATGCGATAGCAATGGTGCCATCTGTTTGAAACAGGGAAAGAAGAAGCAAAGTTATTGGAGATATTTTTGGCTAGATGCCAGAAGTCAAGAGGGGAGTTAGATCTTGAAAGGTTTTGACACTTTCTGTTAATGAAGGAATTTTTGGCTAGTTGGAGAACAGACTTGCCTTGGTTCCGGGCAGAAATATAAAGTGCGTGAGATATATATATATATATATATATATATATATATATATATATATATATATATATATATATATATATATATATATATATATATATATATATATACATATATATATATATATATATATATATATATATATATATATATATATATATATATATATATATATATATATATATATATATATATATATATATATATATATATATATATATATATATATATATATATATATATATATATATATATATATATATATATATATATATATATATATATATATATATATATATATATATATATATATATATATATATATATATATATATATATATATATATGATTGCATGACACTTGTAGTGCTCGTAATAATGATGGTGATGGTGGTGGGTGTTAATGAAAACAGCTTTGCATATTTTAAATTCATGAATGCATTTTATCAAATAATGCGAAAAGCAACAACTCAAACGATGTTTCTTATTGAAGGCAGTGATGTTTTAAATCAAATTTAATAGTTTTTAATTGAAGTTCACGTTTTAGAATACTGTTCAGATGCTTTAAATTATATTTTACAATATTTGTAATGAATCCTGTGTATACATATATTTTTTTTTACTTCCGTGAAGTTAAGCTTTGGTGTTTCATGATATTTTACTTTCGATGCTGTTAAATAATAAGATATGAAAGAAATTTATTATTTTATTACTCCAGCACATGCATACTGAGTTCTCAGTATAATAATGAAAAACAAACTGGGTTCAGCCAATTTTTTTTTGTGGGGGGGTATTATATCTGCAACTATACTCTATATCTACATACATAGGGAAGGAAAAAAAATCTCCCTTATAATCTTTCATATAAATGGATTATTTCAATATAACTATATATCACATCTCCATGTTACACAAAAGTATCAAAGACACATGTCCATGTATCTGAACAATTTCAGCTAAGAACATTCACATACCTGATCCTAATATAATTAATGCATAAACTCTAGGGAGACGAGTAAACTTAATAGGGAAATTCTTAAGAATACAGGTTTCATGCTAAATGACCCAAATGTTGGGTCAGTGTATACAGGGTGGTACATAATCTTTTGCTGGAGGGGGGAGACAAAAATAACATTTAGTATTACAGAACAGTACATTATATTAAAGTATTGCTGAAACAACAAAGGATTTATAGAGCCTTTAGTATTTAGTGTGGAAGCCTCACACTTCTCTCACAGCTTGAAATCTTGAGGGGTATGATAAATAAATGTCATCTAACTACAAGTCTTGCCACGTATAATTACACATACCAGTACAAAGTTATAAAATAACAGACATGTACAATGGCTTTCTCCGTCCCCCTAGCAAAAGGTTATGTACCACACTGTACTTACTGTGCATAATGCACATGTAAAGATGTTAATGAGTGCTGGAAAGGTTCAGTTAGGGTAGCTCAGGTTAGATCAGGTGCATTCTTGTTAGGTCTGGTTAGGTTAGTAGTAAGTGAACCAAATTTATGCAATTGAGAAGTTGTTTATATGTATCCTATTGTTTACCTCAACATTTTTTTTCCAGGGGCGTGATATTCTATAGATTTTGTTTTGGGGGGGCTTAAATTATTTGTTTTAGTTTCCCCCACCCTAAAATAAGACCTCCATATCCACCAAGGATCCCCAATAATTCCCACAATTCTCTTATTTTTGTTGGCTATATTGAAAAATTAACAGAAAAAACACTGGAGTCCCTATTCCTAAGAATTATCCTTAATAGGAGTGTGGGGGAAAAAAAATTGCACTTGACAAAATGTTCCAGGAAGGAACAATCATGATAGATGCATCCTATCCCCCCCCACCCCTGCTATATATTCCTCAGGGCAGGCAGGAGGTTAGCTCTACCTACACAACACACGGACATGTATAAGAAATAGTTTGTAAAAGAGTACAACACTTTTCAAAAACTTAAAAATAGAATAGTAATTATGTAACTATGATTGCCAGTAGTTTTAGTTTGCTATGATGTAGAAGTTGCTTATATGGAGCTCTAGCTAAATGAATTTCAGTTTGTAATCCTGTTTATGTTGCAGATAGGCAATAAATGATCAATCTATCTATAACTGTATATCATATTTTCATATTACACAACAAATATCACAGGCACGTTTTCATATTACACAACAAGTATCACAGGCACATGTCCATATAACCTCCTTTAATGGCCAGAACCATGACTCTTAGCATGATTCTTTGAAATATTTAAAGACAAGTTCCTTTGCCTTTTTGTACCTTTATCAGTTTCGTTGCCTTTACGCTTTCGGCCTTTGCTTATAGGTGCCGCTCCTCTTGGCATGCCAGTACTGCGTCTTGCCACTGAAATTGGCTGACGTGGTATTCTACCGCGGCCAGCTCCCGTCTTACCTAGAACACCTGAAGATGCAGCATTAAATAAAATGCTGGCGAACTGATTGTTAGTTTTAACTGCTTTTATTTTATTTTATTATTTTTAACTTCTGTAAAACTACTGGAACATCATCATCTTCATATTTGTTCAACAGATCCAACAAAACTGCTCAGTTCATTTACTGCCTCTACACCAGCATTTGAAGGCCTCACATTATTTTCAACAAATTCATTGTCATTTACGGGGGCAGCTTCAGGTGATGTTGACTGCATCACAAAGGAGAAACAAAGTACACCTTTGTTTCTCGTCTCGTGGGGGAGGGGGGGTAATGTAGTGACTGGCCAGCCGGCACCGCCATTCCGCCAGCCGGCTAGCGACTCCGCACTAATCGCCGTGGATTCCCTACTTGCTAAAATTCCAGGTGTGGGACCGACCAGACTCGAAGTCGGGTCAGGTCAAACCCGTGGGAGCTGGGGAACCCACGGGGCAGCAGTTACTCTCGCCTCGACTCCCGCGCTGTACACCCGCGGCCGCGCGCCCGGGTATTGCTGTGTGTACTACAATAAACCCAAGACTGTGGTCTGTGTTTGCCTCCGTGTCCTTGGCGTAGAACACTACACATGCCCCCCCCCACTCCCTCCGCTGCCTCGCTGCACAAGACTTTCTTCTTTCTTTCACCCCTATTCTGTCCATTTCTCTAATGCAAGTATATATATATATATATATATATATATATATATATATATATATATATATATATATATATATATATATATATATATATATATATATATATATATATATATATATATATATATATATATATATATATATATATATATATATATATATATATATATATATATATATATATATATATATATATATATATATATATATATATATATATATATATATATATATATATATATATATATATATATATAAAGGCAGTGAGTCATCTGAAAACCTCTGAGTCTTGGAGTTGAGCGACTAATTCTGAGCTCAGAGAGGAAACAATGTTTCCTGCCTGGTAATGATTAGTGTGGAAGCGGACGTGCTGCGAGATAGATTTGGAGAGTTTGAGAAGAGAATGGGTGGCTTCAAGCTTGGATTGACTCTGGAAATTATTAAAAAGACAGTGAGAGAAGCAAATTTGCTTAATTTCACCAACAGGCCAGCGAGATTCGAAGGCTCGTGACATATTCATGATTTTAAAATGGATATTTTTTTTCCTTATCAGATATGGCTGCACGTCGACTGCAATCCTCCTCAATTCTTTGAATAAACTGATGAACAGTCTCTGTGCAAACACCAGAACAAAATTAGGAAGGTGATGAGATTTGTGTTTGAAGGTGATATGAGGAGTAGCGGTGGTTTCAGGAGACATTGTGGCAGGTAAAGGAGACTGTACGGACTGTGAGAGTGCATGAATGACGTGAAGTATACAGATAATCAAGGAATAATATGCACAGAAATATAAAACACACAGAAGAGCACACATTATAACAGAATAGTACACAAAATGATAGCACAGACAATAAGTAATAATAATGAAAGAGAGAAGGGAATGATATAAACACTGATAGGTAGACAGACAGACAGACAAATGGCAGGAGACGGATAAGCAGACAGACAGAGAGGTAGATAAATAGACAGATAGGCACCACTTAATAGCAGAAGAAGGAAGAGTGGAAAGACAGGAATAATTTGAATCGGATTGGATGTTAGCGAGGAAGTGATGGCAGATGACTGTAGGAACACAACTGGCAGACGTGGGGAGGTCTTGGCAGTAGTGAGGCGGTGATGACGGTTGCGGCGCGTGGAGCACCCCAGGAAGATGATCAATGAGGCCTGGCTGTGAGCACTGGCGGAGTGGGTGGTGGGTGGGAGAGGTGGCTCGGAGAAGGAGCCAAGGGACACCCACACCTCAGGAGGGAAGCAGGACGGCGACCAGTGAAAAGGAGCGGCGGAGGAGCAGGAGAAGGCGGCGACTGGGTGTGGCGGCAATTTATTATTATTTTATTGACCACAAGGAAACCATACAACACAATCAACATAACGAACGATAAGTGACATTCTAAGAGAGATACAACAAAAGTGCTATTGGTCCACCACAATAGATTGTAGAAATGTGATTGTAAGTGATAAAACTAGAAATATTAAGGCATAAAAACTTTTAAGTGTCACAATTAACAAAATTAAAATGCAAAAGAAAACGGATAACGATATACGAATTATTAAGATTAATCAAAGACACGGTTAATAGTACAATATAATAAATAAAATCAAATTTATACCTCTAATAACGAAATACATTAGCATACATTTAAAAAAATAACAATAATAAATGAACATATGTGCATTATCTGAAAGTGTATTATCCTCATTTAATAGTATACACAAAGCTGATGGATACAATTCAAGCTTAGTTAAACATAAAATTCGAAAATCTCAGTTAACAAAACAAAACCAAGTCTATACCTCCAACGACAAAATACATCGAAATACTTAAAGAAAAATACTGATAATAAATGACTAGATGCATCATCTGGATTAAACTCTTATTTCACCTACCGAGAGAAAAATTAATACAAATGATATTATTCCCATTCCAAAAATATACACAACTTCATCGATATGATTCAAGTTTAATTCCGATGGACTTGTAACACATCCCAAACTGTCTCACATACTAGTGCGTAATTAGCTTCTGTTGCACATAGCACTTGAATAGTAGAAATCTGGTAAATGTCTCGAATATGTTGCGTTAAGGGACAGAACTGAATAACATGCTCCTCTGAACATCCCCACGAGTACACACCCTCTCTGCCAGTAGGAGGTAACCGCGGCCCCTTCTACTCCACCTACCCACCTCCACTGCCAGAGAATGTGCTGACACACGGAATCGGGTGAAAGCGGACCTATGTAATTCATTTAATTTATTTATTTATTTTTTTTATGTAGAAAGGACACTGGCCAAGGGCAACAAATATCCGATAAAAAAAATGCCCACTGAAATGCCAGTCCCATAAAAGGGTCAAAGCAGTGGTCAAAAATTGATGAATAAGTGTCTTGAAACCTCCCTATTGAAGGAATTCAAGTCATAGGAAGGTGGAAATATAGAAGTAGGCAGGGAGTTCCAGAGTTTACCAGAGAAAGGGATGAATGATTGAGAGCACTGGTTAACTCTTGCGTTAGAGAGGTGGACAGAATAGGGGTGAGAGAAAGAAGAAAGTCTTGTGCAGCGAGGCCGTGGGAGGAGGGGAGGCATACAGTTTGATATAATGGGTGAACTGCCAAGGTTGGGTTCCTTTTAGTTCTATAAGTAATTCTTCTTGATGATGCTGAATTTAGCACACAGTTTTTTAGTTCATTCCATCCTACTTGTATGTCATCAGGGTTTTCATGCAACAAGCCTGTCAGGTATAGTCTGGTGTTACTTCCTGCATCAAATACTGTCTTAAATACAAACGAAAATGGATCATCGTCCATCGCCTGCCTTTCTTCCCACTTACTTTGAAAGAACATCCTATGCCTTTTCTTAACCAGAACTTTTAATGATGGGTATCCTGACTCAATATAACACAGGTCGTTGCATGTGTTCCCCCTGACATCAAGAAAACTTTTCAAAGACCAGTCATATAACTTATTAACAGGACTAAGATCCGCACTCAACCACGATTCGCAGCTATACAATAGAGAAGACATTAGACACGCATCAAATATTCGTTTTTTTACTAAGAACGGTAAATCATTGTTTTTCTTTAGAAATAAAATATACTTCTTAACATCCTTCATTTTCCTTTCAGCATGAACCTTAATAGCTGAAAATACTGAACCATTAGATGTAAATGGGGATCCCAGATACACGTACATGTCATACCATTCTACCCTCATATTGTCCACTACCATCACTTCCTTGTCGACCGCCGAAGCGTTGATTACGAAGAAATTAGTTTTAGTTAAGTTTATACCCATATTATACATGTCACAATACTGTTTTAACAAACTTAATTTCCTAGTCATTCGGTCTCGAGTAGTGGAGACAAGTGCGGTGATGAGCAGGGTGCGGCCACAGGGACGAGTCACGTGGGAGTGGAGCAGAAGCACGTGGCGTATGGTGGCTCTGGATTTAAATCTCGCAGCCTGCGATTGGGCGTGATATTCGTGCCTCGGCGTGTACTAGAGAGAGAGAGAGAGAGAGAGAGAGTCGAGAGTTCGTGTGTCTTCGATCATACAACACCGTTGATCACCACTGTTTCAGATTGATGTGATTACCGCTGCTACCACTGTATCTACTGCTACCACTTTATCTGCTCACCGCTGTTTTGAGGTTTGATGAGGAGCTTGGTGTGTTGGTAGCGTGGAGGACCGGTAGTGAGCTTGGTATTTTGATAGTTTGGAGGTCGTGGGTAGTAAGATGATATAGTTGATGTGTGCGAGTAAAAGACACAATGATGAGGGTTCTTTTTGATTTAATAGTAGAGAATGTACACACTTGATTCGAGATGAGACAGCTGATTTTATAAGTGACAAATGATTTTTCGCTCTCTGAATTCATATGAACTTCTGCACAAGATGATGACTGAGCAGCGTCTCTCAAGACTGTGACTGCGCGAGCAAGGACCGACTGACTGAGAGTGAGTTGAAGTTGGATAGAAAAGTGTGGGGGAAAAGAAAATGTATTGATGAGGGAAAGTGGGTGGGAAGAGAAGTGTGAAGGAAAGTAGGAGGTAGATAGTATGTGGGACCACATTGCTTATTTTTTATTTATTTACTTTATTTTTCATGTATTTATTTATTTATTTATGTATTTATTTATTTATTTATTTTTTACTAGCGACTCAGACCACGGGGCCTGAAGGAGAGGGGAACCCATGTTCATTGTCGCGGCTGTCGACAGATTGAATATATGATTTATGATTTAATGTGTATATATTGGAGTTGGTGGCTGTTGGTTTGCGGCAATTATTGAGCTAGGGAACCAATTGTGATTGAAGTCATTATTCCTTTCATTTATTACGCTGTTGTACATATCTTCATTGTTGTGTTTTATTGTTTCGCACATAATGATTGTCACTCCAATTAATGAATCGCACGGCTCTATTTTAAAACTCTTTGCAATTTTAGTTTCTGACTATTTGTAGTAACGTTTATTGGTATGGGTGGATAATCTAGGATGGGTATTAATAGTGCTTTTACAAGTGTTGTTTTAATGTGGGGAGTTAAGTTTTTGAACCTGTATAATTTACTTAATGTTGCTGTTCCTCTATGCATTCTCTCTGTTAAGTGGGTTGTAATTCCCCCTCCGGTGTATTTCAAATCCCAGTAGTTTTTCATCATTGTTTGGCTCTATAATTTTCTTATTTATTGAAAGCTTTTCTGATTTAATTTGTTCTATTGGGATCATTTTTAATTTTTACTCACTAGTTTTATTTTTCCACTTTTTTTTCATAACTATTAATTCTGTTTATTTTTCTTTCAGCTTTGTATTTCATCATGAGTTTTGATTTACTGTTTGTAATTACGATCTGTGTTACATCGTCTACGTACATGGTGTCGAGGCAAAATGGCCCAGCTGCAGGCAAGTCATTAGTGTATAATGTATATAATGTAAGTGATAGCATACTGCCTTGTGGTACTCCGCTCGATAGATTTATACAGCTGCTGCTTTTATTGCCCATATAAATGGTGGCTATTCTGTCATTTAAAAGGGTATAAACTATTTTTTCTAGAGATGATAGTACGAGTAGATTGATTTGTAATATTTTATATTTTAGGCTCTTGTGCCATACCTTGTCAAAGGCTTTAGTGACATCTCTTAGTATTAGTGTTTTTTTTTTTTTTTTATGTAGGAAGGATACTGGCCAAGGGCAACAAAAATCTAATAAAAAAAATGTCCACTGAAATGCCAGTCCCTTAAAAGGGTCAAAGCAGTGGTCAAAAATTGGTGGATAAGTGTCTTGAAACCTCCCTCTTGAAGGAATTCAAGTCATAGGAAGGTGGAAATACAGAAGCAGGCAAGGAGATCCAGAGTTTACCAGAGAAAGGGATGAATGATTGAGAATACTGGTTAACTTTTGCGTTAGAGAGGTGGACAGAATAGGGATGAGAGAAAGAAGAGTCTTGTGCAGCGAGGCCGCGGAAGAAGGGGAGGCATGCAGTTAGCAAGATCAGAAGAGCAGTTAGCATGAAAATAGCGGTAGGAGACAGCTAGATATGCAACATTGCGGCGGTGAGAGAGAGGCTGAAGACAGTCAGTTAGAGGAGAGAAGTTGATGAGACGAAAAGCTTTTGATTCCACCCTGTCTAGAAGAGCAGTATGAGTGGAACCCCCCCATACATGTGAAGCATACATCATACATGGATGGATATGTACAGAATTATAGACCCTTGTACAGACTTAGCAGCTGGGGCAGGGGTGAGAAAAACTGGCGGAGACGTCTCAGAACGCTTAACTTCATAGAAGCTGTTTTAGCTAGAGATGAGATGTGAAGTTTCCAGTTCAGATTATAAGTAAAGGACAGACCGAGGATGTTCAGTGTAGAAGAGGGGGACAGTTGAGTGTCATTGAAGAAGAGGGGATAGTTGTCTGGAAGATTGTGTCGAGTTGATAGATGGAGGAATTGAGTTTTTGAGGCATTGAACAATACCAAGTTTGCTCTGCCCCAATCAGAAATTTTAGAAAGATCAGAGGTCAGGCGTTCTGTGGCTTCCCTGCGAGATATGTTTACCTCCTAAAGGGTTGGACGTCTATGAAAAGACGTGGAAAAGTGCAGGGTGGTATCATCAGCATAGGAGTGGATAGGACAAGAAGTTTGATTTAGAAGATCATTAATGAATAATAAGAAGAGAGTGGGTGACAGGACAGAACCCTGAGGAACACCACTGTTAATAGATTTAGGAGAAGAACAGTGACCGTCTACCACAGCAGCAATAGAACGGTCAGAAAGGAAACTTGAGATGAAGTTACAGAGAGAAGGATAGAAACCGTAGGAAGGTAGTTTGGAAATCAAAGCTTTGTGCCAGACTCTATCAAAGGCTTTTGATATGTCCAAGGCAACAGCAAAAGTTTCACCAAAGTCTCTAAAAGAGGATGACCAAGACTCAGTAAGGAAAGCCAGAAGATCACCAGTAGAGCGGTCTTGATGGAACCCATACTGGCGATCAGATAGAAGGTTGTGAAGTGATTGATGTTTAAGAATCTTCCTGTTGAGGATAGATTCAAAAACTTTAGATAAGCAGGAAATTAAAGCAATAGGACGGTAGTTTGAGGGATTAGAGCGGTCACCCTTTTTAGGAACAGGTTGAATGTAGGCAAACTTCCAGCAAGAAGGAAAGGTAGATGTTGACAGACAGAGCTGAAAGAGTTTGACTAGGCAAGATGCAAGCACACAGGCACAGTTTCGGAGAACAATAGGAGGGACCCCATCAGGTCCATAAGCCTTCCGAGGGTTTAGGCCAGCGAGGGCATGGAAAACATCTTTACGAAGAATTTTAATACGTGGCATGAAGTAGTCAGAGGGTGGAGGAGAGGGAGGAACAAGCCCAGAATCGTCCAAGGTAGAGTTTTTAGCAAAGGTTTGAGCAAAGAGTTCAGCTTTAGAAATAGATGTGATAGCAGTGGTGCCATCTGGTTGAAGTAGAGGAGGGAAAGAAGAAGCAAAGTTATTGGAGATATTTTTGGCTAGATGCCAGAAATCACGAGGGGAGTTAGATCTTGAAAGGTTTAGACATTTTCTGTTAATGAAGGAGTTTTTGTTGTTTATTGCAAAGTGCGTTGGATATGGTTTTATAAGTTGTGGTTATTGCTGTAGTTGCACCTTTTAGTGGGCGGAAACCATGCTGCCTGTCTTTCAAAACATTTTCGATAAGGAATGCGTTCAATCTTCCTTGAATGATTTTCTCTAATAATTTGCCCGGCACTTGTAAGAGTCAGATAGGTCTGTAGTTGATGGGATTTTTAGTTGATTTATTTTCTTTTGGGATGAATTTTATATATATATATATATATATATATATATATATATATATATATATATATATATATATATATATATATATATATATATATATATATATATATATATATATATATATATATATATATATATATATATATATATATATATATATATATATATATATATTAGGGAAGTAACCTGCAGCAAAACAGGTATTGTATATATTTGTTAACATTTCGATGGCATTGTCTGGACATTGTTCTAATACAGTTTTATTTATTTTCGAATGTCCCGGTGCTTTGCTTCTTGTTGTCTTATACTCTTTCTTACATCGTCAGATGTTATTAGTTTTGTAAAGAAATTGTTGTTTAACATATTTAAGTTTACTGTTGGTGATGGTGTTGTTCGGTGTTGGTTCATTTGTAAGTAATTGTTAACATATGCAGTGGTTTCCCTATCAAAGGGTGTTCCTTCTAAGGGGATTATTCAAAAAATTTCCTCCCAAGTTCTTTTCATAATATCATGCATATGAATAGTATTTTCTTCCGTTATTTTCTTCCAAATATGTAATTTGTTGTGAATGCATGCCTCTTAGTTTGTTGATTTTATTCCAGAATGTCTTTGTGTCCTTGCATGAATTATTATTTTTTTTTATTTGATCTTCCCATTTTTTGTTATACTCTTCCTTACATCTTTCTCTTATTTCCTGCCTTATTTGTCTGTATCTTCTATAATTTATGTACGTCCAGCCATGTCTTTGTGCATCCGTTTTGAGTGTCTGGTATTCTTCTTGTAGGTTTTTTTTATTAGGGGAGTGATTTTTAGCTCATATATTTTACCTTTGCTCTAGGAATACTTTCCTCCATTGCATTTTTAACGGTATTAAGCCAGTTTTGAGCCTTGGCTTCTATTTGTCTTGCAGTAGAACCTTGTAGGATTTTAAGCGTAATTTTGTTGGTTATTGATTCTTTAAAGTGATCCCTGTTAGCTTTTTTTTTTTTTTTAAGTTATACGTCCCTTGTTTCTTTAATATTGCTGTTGTGGAAAAAAAGAAATATTGGAATGTGGTCTGAACCAGTAACATTGCCTGGTTCACTATAGGTATTTAGGAAGTGATGTTTGTTTGCTAAAATTTTGTCTGGATTGGTGGCTGCACCCTGTCGTATAAATGTGGGGTAATGTCGAGCAAAGGTGTATCAAGTTTCCAGTGTTAATTAATTGAACTAGGCTTCGCCCCACTGTGTTTCTACTACTGTTTCCAAATTGAGTGTGTGATACATTAAGATCTCCTAAATAATTATGTACGTTGGAATCTTGTTGTTCATTAAGTTGTATATATCTGGATATGGGAGATATGGTCTTCTGGGTGGTAGATATATGGTGGCTATTATTATTGGTCCTAATGTAGTATCTATTTCTACTGCTAGTACATCTGTGAGAAAATCGTCATAAAATTTGTGTTGTATTGTATTTCTTATTGCTGTTGCACTTCCATCATTTGCCTCGAGTGGTGTTAGTTTTGTTTATTCTATATCCTGGTAATTTTAATGACTCATTGTTTTTAAGGCCATGGCTGTTCAAGAGTGCTATATCAGGTTTAACATCAAGTATATTTAACGTTATTGACTGCCTATTAGTTTTCCAGTGCATTACATTCTGCTGTAGTATGGTTATTGAGTGTATACTGTTATTCATTATTCCTTGTTTTCCTAATGCGTGGGTCTCGCACCTCTATAGGTAATCTTTCTATAACTAGCCCTGGTCTTATCTTTTTAAATTGTCCTTTATCAGCTGTCCTCCAACATCCTTTCAGTATTATTCTTCCGCTTTTTATCATGTCTAATACTTCTGTGTCACTTCATTCCTTTGATGTAAATGTAAATTTGTATTTCCCCGATTCAATCCCTTCTAGCAGATCTGTTGTTGTGAAGTTGCCTTTTGGGCCAGCCTCTTTCTTCGCTGACATGTAGCTCTAGGCCAATGTTTTTTTTGTTTCAAGGTTTGGAAGCAATTCTTGTTCAAGTTCTTCTAAGGTCTTGTTAATTGTTGTCTCGTTAATGTTGTTACTTGTGTTTGGCTGGTGATCTCTTGCTACAGTGGAGATTTTTTCTATGATTTTGCTTGAATTTTGAGATTCAGGGATCTTTATTTCAGGAAGGCCATTTAATTTGAAAGTTGTATTAAGAACTTCTTGGTATGCTCCTGGCTTTTCAGTATTTTTGTAGTGTGCGTGTAGGATGCATGTTTGTATTTTTAGCATGACGTAGCCTTCAGTTACATCGAAGACTTTGGTGGTGTGGATATGATTGGAGCATAGTATTTCCAAAAGTTTTCTTTTCTTTTCTCTGCTATTTGTACTTTTATTTTTTATTTCAACTCGTGCCATTTTTCCTTCATCACCGTTAGGTGGTATTGGTCGCGTCGGCGTGTTGGTAGTGTAGAGTGCAGAGATTATGTCAACACAAACCTGTTGGACTTCTGCGTGATGATCTTAGCCGTGACTTTATAGTGCTAGTGTTGAGTATGAAGACTACTTTGAACAATCTTGTGACCTTTGATGTAGTGGTGAGCTGGTGAGTTACAGAAACAGTCTTCGCTGTGGTCAGATGGTGGTAGTAGTGATGTAAGTTTTATATTGGTTGTGATTACCTGCCTACGGAACCCGGTATTAAATCCTCCCCCCTCTGGATGGGGTCGTAGGAGGCCCAGGTCCGCCTCCCTAATGGGTCTTATCCTGTTCCTACAAGTTGCCGCTGAGCAGCAGGTACGCGTAGAAGAGGTGATATATATATATATATATATATATATATATATATATATATATATATATATATATATATATATATATATATATATATATATATATATATATATATATATATATATATATATATATATATATATATATATATATATATATATATATATATATATATATATATATATATATATATATATATATATATATATATATATATATATATATATATATATATTTTTTTTTTTTTTTTTTCAAAATCTGTCAGTTATAATTAATATGTCACCAGTAATACTTGAGGGAACACTATTGAAACGAGTCAGTTATGTAAGATTTTTGGGCGTGCCTATTGATGAGAATATCAATATGAATTGGAAATGTTGTTACTAAATTATCTATGATGTGTGGTATTTTATATAGATGAAGAAATAAACTTACACTAGAAGAACTTGTCAAAATTTATTAAACTCCCTGTTATCCCCATTTGATATATTGTGTATCAATATGGGCATGCATATGGCTCTCCTTTCTTAGAAAACTGCAGATAACTTAAAATAAGGTTTTTATGTGTATTTTCTATATGAACAAATTCAATTCTATACATAATGTAATTTCTATACACAAATTTCTTAAATTTGAGAACATTTATAAATACTTTCTTTTACTATTTATTCATAAATGCCTTACACAGTTACAAGGAACTCAACCTTCCCAAATGGTAAACACATCACTCAACACTTGCAGTAACAGTGTTAACCTTATTTGTCCTGAGTTCAGAACATTACTTTTTAGTAAAAGTGTGTTTTGCTCCAGACTTCATATTTGGAACTCTTTGCCTGTAGAATAAATAAGCATGTTAACAGTGGTAATTTGTCTGAAAAAAAAAATATTTACGTTGTAAAATATTCAAAGTTTATAAAATATTATGAATAATATATTCATAAATTTATTGTTTTTTTATTAGTATTCTGTATTGTAATGAATCATTACATTACTTTCATCAATTATTCCTATAATTATTATTTTTATTGATATTGCTATAAACAATTTATGCTCTCAAGTTATCATTATTTGTTATTATAATTTCTATCAGTATGTTGTTAGTGTTATTATTATTATTTTTTTATTGTTATTACTGAAAATTATTGTTATTTTCTCATTTTTTGGGTTAGGTTTGGTTTGCAACATAAAAAAAAATAAATAAAAAAAAAATTTGAAAAAAAAAAATGTCTGTAAGGAAGGTTCAGCTTGACAGACTGAGCCAGACATACATGTTTATACTGTAATTGACTATAATGTGTGTGATATAATAACAATAAATATTTACTCACTTTCTTACTCATTTACTTACTACACACACACACACACACACACACACACACACACTCACATGTATACGTATGTCACATTGCATGTAAAAGATAAATTTGTTATCAGAAATCATTCAAAATATCTTTGGTATCATGCTTCATTACATATATATATATATATATATATATATATATATATATATATATATATATATATATATATATATATATATATATATATATATATATATATATATATATATATATATATATATATATATATATATATGACTCACATAAATACCTATGCCATAAGCAAAGTACATGTAAGGATATTCTAGAACTTACTAATTTCAGAAGCATCGATCACCATGATGACATCATAAAGTGTGTGAACTTGGTTCATTGCTAGAAACAATTCTCCAGCGATGGTTTGTGAGGCATCATCCAATGGAAGAGAAGGAAGTGCTGGCCAACGGTAGCAAATGATTGTCAGGCACATTTACTATGTTGTTTCTTGGCCATGCAATAAACAGAGATATATAAATCCATTAGATTCCGGGGACAATAAAGTTCTGCATCAATGGTTAAATTCACCTTGAAATAACGCAGGTGCTGTTAGCTTTTACATCAACCTGTAGAGTTTGTCATGATATTAGCTGACTATGCTTAGTATAGGATGAGTATTCTTTCATCACACATACAGTCTACCTGATGAACTTAAATACATCACAGTCTGTGAAAGAAGAAACGGCTTTATAACAATGCTTCATTAACAATGTCTTCACACCTCGGGTTATGTGTCCCAGGACTGCTTCCCTGTCCTATATCCACCACACAATGAAAGATTCAAACCACTTTCCATGGTATGTGAGTAAGGAAGCTCATACATGCAGGAATATATATATATATATATATATATATATATATATATATACTCGTAGATTGTCGTGATCATCGTTAACAGCCCCTTCACAAAGCTGTCACACCAGGACTAGCTTCCCTGAACTACCTCCTATATCTCCTCAAATACGGGTCCCTTGCAGTGTTGGAAAAAAAAAAAAAAATACCGGGTAGAAAAAAAAAATTGGGGGGGAGTTATTTACTTTCTTTATTCTTCATATTCATATGTAAATCAGTTTGAATAAGCAACTAAAAAGGAATCTAGAGTGAAACAAGTTTGACTGATTTATTTTTTTTAATGGATGGCCAAAAGCATGGACGGCCAAAAGCAACAGAAATATAATAAAAAAAAGTCCACTGCCGGTCGTCAGAAATTATAAGATAAATGTGTTGAAACTTCCCTCCTGAAAGAGTTCAGGTCATAGAAAGGAAGAAATACAGAAGTAAGAAGTGAGTTCCAGAGTTTACCAGAGAAAAGGATGGATGATTGAAAACACTGGTTAACTCTTGCATTAGAGAGGTGGACAAAATAGAATTAAGAGGAAGAAGAAAGTCTCTTGGACATGGGAGGAGGAGAGGCATACAGTTAACAAGATTAGAGGAGCAATTGACATAAAAGTAACAGTAGAACATAGCAAGAGGGGGAGGAGTTGATAAGATGAAAAGCTTTTGAGTCCATCCTGTCTGAAAGAGCTTTATACCATACATGTGAAACATACTCCATACATGGACGGATAAGGCCCCTGTAAAGAGTTAGCAGCTTGGGGATCAGAAAAACTGGTGGAGACGTCGCAGAACACCTAACTTCATAGAAGCTGTTTTAGCTAGAGATGAAATGTGAAGTTTCCAGTTTAGATTATATGTAAAGGACAGAACAAGGATGTTCAGTGTAGAAGAGGGGTTGAGTGTCACTGAAGAAGAGGGGATAATTATCTGGAAGGTTGTGTCATTAGAACATAAGAACATAAGAAATAAGGGAAGCTGCAAGAAGCGACCAGGCTTACACGTGGCAGTCCCTGTATGAAATATACCTACCTATTTCCATCTATTATCCCCATCCATAAACTTGTCTAATCTTCTCTTAAAGCATTCTAGTGTCCTAGCACTAACAACATTATTTCTGAGTTCGTTCCACTCATCTACCACCAGTGGCGGCTCGTGACTGTTACTGATGGGGGGGCTGTCTCACATTCAGACAAATAAAATCTTAAATGCTTTTATTGTTATTGTTTAACATACCATTTATTGATAGATTATAAAGATAGATAGATAATTATTTAATTCTTTAGGTCTTATCCTAACAGTAAATGCTTGACTTCCTTAGTGCTAGCTTAGGCTATTTGAAAAGGAAGTCCATTCTCCTGTTTTTGTTTTGTGCAAACAGATCAATAACTTTTTTTCATTTAAACCTGGCATATTATTCACAGAAATCTTCTCTATTGAAATCATGGCAAGTGCATTTAGCCTCTCCTGCTTCATAGTGCTCCTTAAGAAAGTTTTGACCCTCTTCGGGGTTGAAAAACAACGTTGGGGCTCTGCTGTAGTCATTGGAATTGTCAAAAGAACTTTTATATGTTTTGTCAATTCACAGAGTACATCACCTAAGTTATTTTCATTCACAATCTTTAATAGTTCACTCAATTTGGAAAACTCATGCAAATCACTTCTGTCATAGAATGTTCTAAGTTCAGTCAAAAGTCTTTCTTTGGCAATCATGGGGTAAGCTTCAGTGGCTACTTCAACTTCTTCTAAAGTCACTTTTTGCTTGAAGTTAGTGAAACAGTCTTTGTTGAACAATTTAGCAGCTACTAATTGTTTAGTGAAAGAAAATCTATCAGCTATATCAGCACACACACAGTCACACACTTCTTTTGCTTCAGCCATGAGTGTTTTTGTGGGATTTTCACAGTATTTGGAATTTCTTATTTCAGAAATGGCCCTTTTGAAGTTTGTAATAAACTCATGTGCTTTTGTCACATCAATGTCTCTGCACTGCATTTGGTGAAAAATCACTTCTACATGAGGCATTATCTGGTGGAAAAGCTCCAACCAAAACTTAAAACTTTCATCATTCAGGATGTTCAAAATACCTGTTGCTTCTCGTATGGTTAAAGTAGCATTTGATGTACTCTGTATTTCCTCCATGCATTTTTTTAAGGGTTCAAAATGTTCATAAACCTTGTTGACAGTGCGACTATGAAAGTTCCACCTTGTAGAAGACGGGCGTGGAATGCGGCTAGTCATGTGCTTTGTAAGAACTTTTAAACGTAGAGGTGACCTTGAAAAAATGCTGCTATGCCCGAAAGGTTAGAGAAAAATATTCGTGAACCCCGTGTAATACTTGCAGCATTTTGCATAATAAGATTAAGTTGGTGGGCATAACATTGAATGAAGTGGGCGTTATTGTAGACTGATTTTATTTTAACCTGAACACCCCTCTTCTTACCTTTCATAACACTTGCACCATCAAATGTTTGAGCTATCAGTTCCTCTGCATTCCCTTCAAGGACTGTGTTTAACTGATCAAGGATGCATTTTGACAACCCATCTGCTGTTTGATTTTCTGGAGTGAAAAATCCCCAAAATCTCTCAACAACCTCTTCACCTAGCAAGTACCTTAGAACAATAACCATTTGAGTGTGTTCTGAAACGTCTGTAGTGTCGTCTGTCATAACAGCAACAAAGGGAGCTTCTTTAATTTCTTTTCTGATCTGATCACGATATATTTGCAGCAGACAATCGAGAATTTCATTCTGAATAGTCTTGGAGACACCTTTGAAGACTGCATTACTTTCTAAATGGGCCCGCAAGTCTGGATCTAATTGTGATGCATGATTTATAAGTCCTCTAAATACACCTGGATTAGCAGAGTCATCATTTTCATTATGTCCACGCAAAGGTAGCTCAAAGTGTCCACAAAATTTTATGCAGTCTATAATCTTGGACAAAATTTCACGATTCTTGGTAACATTCTTATTATGTGTATTCACTAAAAGTTTGTATGCCTCACTAAGTCTTTCTTTAATATTTACACTCCCAAGAACAGATAGAGAAATTACATTATCAATATGCTTCCTAGAATTCTCATGTTTCTCTGTTTTTTCTTTCAAGTTCCTTATGCATGCAAAACCATCTTTGGACCATACTGAATCGCCTCCAAACAACAGACATGGAAAGCAAAATAGTGCATTCTTAACTTCACATCCACAGAGCCATGTTTTCTTTTGGTACCAATCACAATTAAAACTGCGAATATACTTCTTGTTGTGGCTTACTCCTTCTTGCACAATTTTAATGTCTAGTAATGGACGACCTGCTTGTTTAATTGCTACCTTCTCTTGAAGTGTTAACTGTGAAAAATTGAGTTCTTTCAATGTAGAAACCGTCTTTGCTTCTTGTGCAATTTTGCAAAATACTGCTAGGCTTACCTGGGAAAAGAAAAAAAAAAACATTTTATACGATGTTTCTGTGATTTTACACCATCTATGATAATCAAGATTGAGCACAAGCCATCACTGATCAATAATATTTTAAAATCATCCCTGACAAATTGAAAAACACGATCGAAAATAAGACCGACGCAAGAACACTCACCTAGCCACAACAACGGCCGAGACAAGACTGCGCTGGACGCAGTCCACACTCTCCATTCTGCCCGGGAAGCCTCACCCCCATTTCTCCCCGCTTTCGTATCATTAAATAGTAAATAATTTCCGTACTTCCTCATTGTTTTGCAGTATTTTTTTCTTTCATATAAACATATGATAATTGGTGTTTTCATGTGAATGATAGTCAAACATAAATAAATTAACATTTTTTTTCGTGAATCCTAGAAATCCACTGGGGGGGCTGCAGTCTCGCAGTCCCTATTGACGAGCCGCCACTGTCTACCACTCTATTTGAAGACCAATTTTTTCCTATCTCCTTCCTAAACCTAAATTTTTCAAGCTTGAACCCGTTATTTCTTGTTCTACCCTGCTTGCTGATCCTAAGAATTTTGCCTACATCCACCTTGTTATAACCCTTATACCACTTAAAGACTTCTATCAGGTCCCCTCTTAACCTACGTCTCTCTAAAGAATGTAAATTTAACAGCTTCAGTCTCGCCTCGTAAGGAATACTCCTCATCCCCTGTATCCTTTTAGTCATTCTCCTCTGTACTGATTCTAATAGACCTATGTCTTTCCTGTAATGTGGGGACCAGAACTGCACAGCATAGTCTAGATGAGGTCTGACCAGCGCCAAGTATAACTTTAATATTACTTCCGGCCTTCTACTTTTAACACTCCTAAAAATTAATCCTAGTATCCTATTTGTCCTGTCTCTGGCTTCTATGCATTGTTTCCCTAGACGGAGTTCAGAGATAACTATAACTCCTAAATCTTTCTCGTACCCTGTACCTACCAGAGTTTGGTTGTTTAATGTGTACCTATTGTGTGAGTTCCCTCTAACGCTAAGTACTTTGCATTTATTGATATTAAATTGCATTTGCCATCTATCTGTCCATTCATTCATTCTATCTAAATCTGCCTCCAAGACGATGGCATCCGATTCTGACCTAATTAATCTACCTATCTTTGTGTCATCCGCAAATTTACTAACATCACTACTAATTCCACTATCCAAGACATTGATATATATTAGAAATAACAATGGCTCTAATACTGATCCCTGTGGCACCCCACTAATTACATGACCCCACTCGGATTACGAGCCGTTTATTACAACTCTCTGTCACCTGTTACTAAGCCATGACCTTATCCAGTCTAACATCTTCCCATCTATCCCGTGTGCCCTAACCTTTTTCAGGACCCTTTGATGGGGTACCTTGTCAAATGCTTGACTAAAGTCCAGATATAAGATGTCATAACTATCACCATTGTCTACTGCCTCGTACATTTTACTGTAAAAACTTAACAAGTTTGTCAGGCAAGACTTCCCCTTCGTGAAGCCATGCTGTGACTGATTTATCAAGTTATGTTTGTCTAAATGTTCCCTAATGTTCCTCGCTTTTATTGACTCTTATATTTTACCTACATCTGAAGTTAAGCTGACAGGTTAGACGGTAAAGTTTTATTTGCTTTCTTAAAGATGGGTACTACATTAGCCTGCCTCCACATTACTGGTACCTCACCCGACTCCACTGATTTCCTAAAGACAGAAACTAACGGTTCACTAATAATATCTTTGCATTCCTTAAGTATTCTGAGATATAATCCATCAGTTCCTGGTGTCTTGAACTTTTTTAGCCTATCTATCTCCTGTTCCACTATCTTCCTAGTTATGGAAATATCTGTCAGCTTCTCATTCTCCTCTGCTCTAAACACCTGTTCATTATCTGGCATATCTGCATGTTTTCCTGGGTGAAGATAGTTAAAAAAAATACTCATTCAGAAGTTTACTAATCTCCTCCTCAGAAGTAACCAGCTCTCCATCTGCTGCCTTTAATGGACCTATAGTATCCTTATTCTTCGTCCTGTATACCTGATAAAATCCCTTGGAGTCCGTCTTCGCCTGGCTGGCTACCTTTAATTCATAATTGCTCTTAGCTTTCCTCGTTAACTTCCTGGCTGTTCTAACTGATTCATTATATTGTGACCTTAAAACTTCTTCACCTGCCCTTAATCTCTTATATATACTTCTCTTACGTCCTATATAATGCTTTAACCTAGCAGTCATCCATTTAGGGTCATCCTATACGGGATATTTGCTAACTGACCTGTATGAACTTTACGAAATATTTATACAATTCATCTACATTTACCTCACCTAATCCCTTCATCTCGGCCCCTACCATCCTCTCCACTCCCTCATCTACTCGCCTCGACCTCACCTCTCATTTCAGCATGACCTGACATTCCAACATACTCACACCTATCTCCCCCTTCCTCTTTCCTTCTTCCCTTCCAGACACATCTTCCCTCCTATTGTCCTACACCCGCACGCCTCACCTCACCTCTCTCATCCTGCCTTATCTCTCTGAACTCCGTCCCTGACCTGACCTCACCCTGCATTCCTTGCCAGTCCACTCCTTGGTGGTACCTTTTTAATTCCTCAAAATCTGCTCTCCTAAAGTCAGGTGTTTTACTACTGTTTTTGCTTCTAACAGTTTCTTCCCATTCTAAATTGTACCTAATTTCCCTATGGTCACTGTTACCTAGCTGTCCTCCAACCTCTACCTGCGTGACTGCTTCCTACCTGTTAGTAAGAATTAAATCTAGAATATTATTCTCCCTTGTGAGTTCAACGACTACCTGATAGATGGAGGGATTGAGTTTTTGACGTCTTGAACAATACTGAGTTTGCTCTGCCCTAATCAGAAATTCTAGAGAGCTCAGAAGTCAGGCATTCTGCGGCTTTCCTGCGAGAACTGTTTACTTCTTTTAGGGTTGGAAGCCTACAAAAAAAAAAAAAAACGTGGAAAACTGGAGGGCGGTATCATCAGCGTAAGAGTGGATAGGACAAGAAGTTTGGTTGAGAAGGTCATTAATGAATAATAGGAAGACAGTAAATGACAGGACAGAACCCTGAGGAACACCACTGTTGATAGATTTAGAAGAAAAACATGTCTTCCAATAGAACGATCAGAAAGAAAACTTGGGATGAAGTTACGGAGAGGAAGATAGAAGCCATAGGAGGGTAGTTTTCAAATCAAAGCTTTGTGCCAGACTCTATTAAAAGCTTTTGATATACCTAAGTCAGCAGCAAAAGTTTCACTAAAATCCCTAAAATAGAATGACCAAGACTCAGTAAGGAAAGCCAAAAGATCACCAGTAGAGCGGTCACCCTTTTTAGGAATAGTCTGAATTTACGCAAACTTCCAGCAAGAAGGAAAGCTAGATGATGGAAGAGTTTCATTAGGCAAGATGCAAGCACAGAGGCTTAGCTTCGGAGAACAATGAGAGGGATCCCATCAGGTTTTTAAACATTCTGAGGGTTAAGACTAGCAAAGGCATGAAAAACATCATGGTAAAGCATTTTAATAGGTAGCATGAAATAGTCAGAGGGTGGAGGAGGGACAAACAAACCCTGAATCTTCCAAGGTAGTGTTTTTATCAGAGGTGTGAGTGAAGAGTTCAGCTTTAGAAATAGATGAGATGGGAGTGGTGCCATCTGCTTGAAAAGGTGAAAAAGCAAAGTTATTACAGATCTTTTTGGGTAGGTGCCAGAAATTACAAAGGGGGTTTGATCTTGGAAGATTTTGACACTTTTAATGAAGAACACACACTTGTCTAGGTCATGCTGGTGTTAACGTGTGCTTTACAGGTCGTAACACCAGGTCACACTGACGAGGTCGCCGTGAAAGGATCGACATCCACGTCTAGGGAGAAACAATTACAGTATAATGAGCAATAACATACATATAATCGGGGTATAAAACCCCTTTGGACAGCCGCCTTTGTAACAAATTTTCCAACTGTCCAACAGCGTTTTATTGCCTCAAGCCAAGTAGTGTCGTTTATTAACCTCTGGACGTCAGGATCTGAGGATGGAGTAAATTTCACTATACCTGACATGAGACAGGTACCTGAGGAGGTATTTTGCTGATTTTCCTTCCAATGACTACTGCTTCCGTGTCAGAGACCCGTCTTTGTGTGCTGAGCGCATAACAGAGGTGATAGTCTCTAGCATGGAAGCGTACATTCCTCACTCTTTTTCTTGTCCTAAACCTTCTAAACCTTGGTTTAACACAGCTTGTTCTCGTGCTATACATGATAAAGAGGAGGCCCACAAAAGATACTTTAGCCTTCCATCACTAGAATCTCATGCACTTTATATTTCTGCCCGGAACCATGCCAAGTCTGTTCTCCAACTAGTCAAAAACTCCTTCATTAACAAAAAGTGTCAAAATCTTTCAAGATCTAACTCCACTCGTTACTTCTGGCATTTAGCCAAAAATATCTCCAATAACTTTGCTTCTTCTTTCCCTCCTCTATTTCAACCAGATGGCACCACTGCTATCACATCTATTTCTAAAGCTGAACTCTTTGCTCAAACCTTTGCTAAAAACTCTTCCTTGGACGATGATGGGCGTGTTCCTCCCTCTCCTCCTACTTAAAATTCTTTGCAATGATGTTTTCCATGCTCTCGCAGGCCTAAACCCTCGGAAGGCTTATGGACCTGATGGGGTCCCTACTACTGTTCTCTGAAACTGTACCCCTGTGCTTCCACCTTCCCTAGTCAAACTCTTTCAGCTCTGTCTGTCACCATCTACCTTTCCTTCTTGCTGGAAGTTTGCCTACATTCAACCTGTTCCTAAAATGGGTAACTGTTGTAATCCCTCAAACTACTGTCTTATTGCTTTAATTTCCTACCTATCTAAAGATTTTGAATCTATCCTCAACAGGAAGATTCTTGAACATCTATCACTTTACAACTTTTTCTCTGGTCGCCAGTATGGATTCCGTCAACGCCGCTCTACTGTTGATCTGACTTTCCTTACTGAGTCTTGGTCACCCTCTTTTAGAGATTTTAGTGAAACTTTTGCCGTTGCCTTGGATATATCAAAAGGTTTTGATAGAGTCTGGCAAAAAGGTTTGATTTCCAAATTACCCTCCTACGGCTTCTATTTTTCTCTCTTTAACATCATCTCAAGTTTCCTTTCTGACCGTTCTATTGCTGCTGTGGTAGACGGACAGTGTTCTTCTCCTAAACCTATTAACAGTGGTGTTCCTCATGGTCTTGTCGTGTCACCCACTCTCTTCTTATTATTCATCAATGACCATCTAAACCAAACTTCTTGTCCTATCTACTCCTACGATGACGATACCACCCTGCACTTTTCCACGTCTTTTCATAGGCGTCCATTCCTTGAGGAAGTAAACATTTAACGCAGTGAAGCCACAGAACGCCTAAATTCTGATCTTTCAAAAATTTCTGATTCAGACAAAGCAAAACTGGTATTGTTCAATGCCTCATCTATCAATCCCTCCATCTATCAACTCGACACAACCTTCCAGACAACTATCCCCTCTTCTTCATTGACACTGAACTGTTCCCCTCTTCTACACTGAACATTCTCGGTGAGTCCTTTACTTATAATCTGAACTGGAAACTAAACATCTCATCTCTAGCTAAAAACAGCTTCTATGAAATTAGGCGTTCTGAGACGTCTCCACCAGTTTTTCTCACTCCCCAGCTGGTAACTCTGTACAAGGATCTTATCTGTCCATGTATGGAGTATGCTTCACATGTCTGGGGGTGGTTCCACTCATACCGCTCTTCTAGATAGGATGGAATCAAAAGCTTTTCGTCTCATCAATTCCTCTCCTCTAATCGACTGTCTTCAGCCTCTCTCTCATTGCCGCAATGTTGCATCTCTAGCTGTCTTCTACCGCTATTTTCATGCTAACTGCTCTTCTGATCTTGCTAACTGCATGCTTTTGCAACATTCGCGGTCTAAGATCTAATTTTCAATATGTAGAACACCACCTCTCCTATTCTCAGCCTCACTTTCTTTTCCTCACTGAAACTCAGGTGTCTGAGGCAACTGACAGTAGCCCCTTTTCTGTTCCCTCCTACTTTCTCTATCCTCATTTTCGATCCAAAGCTGGATGCTGCGTTTATGTGCACAATGACTTAACCTGCTCTCGTGCCCACGCTCTTGAATCTTCCGAGTTTTCCACCATCTGGCTAAGACTACAGAGTCACTCCCAAACTAAATTTATCTGTGCTGTATACCTCTCACCTAACTCCTTTGACTATAAGAAATTCTTTGACTACTTAACTTCGAAAGTGGACCACATTCTGACCCTCTTCCCTTTTTGCAGAGATCTCTATTCTTGGAGACTTCAATGTTCAACACCAGCTTTGGCTTTCCTCTCCCTTCACTGACCATCCTGGTGAACTAGCCTACAACTTTGCAATCCTCCACTACCTAGAGCAATTGGTGCAACATCCCACTCGTATTCCTGACAGTCTTGGAGATACGCCCAACATTCTTGACCTTTTTCCGATCTCTAATCCTTCTGCTTATGCTATCACCCTTTCTTCGTTGGGCTCCTCCGATCACAATCTCATCTCTGTATCTTGTCCTATCGCTCCAATCCCTCCTCAGGATCCCCCTAAGCGAAGGTGCCTCTGGCGTTTTGCCTCTGCTAGTTGGGGGGACCTGAGGAGGTATTTTGCTGATTTTCCTTCCAATGACTACTGCTTCCGTGTCAGAGACCCGTCTTTGTGTGCTGAGCGCATAACAGAGGTGATAGTGTCTGGCATCGAAGCGTACATTCCTCACTCTTTTTCTCGTCCTAAACCTTCTGAACCTTGGTTTAACACAGCTTGTTCTCGTGCTATACATGATAAAGAGGTGGTCCACAAAAGGTACTTTAGTCTTTCATCACCAGAATCTCATGCACTTTATATTTCTGCCCGGAACCATGCCAGGTATGTTCTCCAACTAGTCAAAAACTCCTTCATTAACAAAAAGTGTCAAAATCTTTCAAGATCTAACTCCACTCGTTACTTCTGGCATTTAGCCAAAAATATCTCCAATAACTTTGCTTCTTCTTCTTTCCCTCCTCTATTTCAACCAGATGGCACCACTGCTATCACATCTATTTCTAAAGCTGAACTCCTCGCTCAAACCTTTGCTAAAAATTCTACCTTGGACGATTCTGGGCTTGTTTCTCCCTCTCCTCTACCCTCTGACTACTTAAAATTCTTTGCAATGATGTTTTCAATGCTGTCGCTGGTCTAAACTCTCGGAATGCTTAAGGACCTGATGGGGTCCCTCCTATTGTTCTTCAAAACTGTGCCTCCGTGCTTGCACCTTGCCTATTCATACTCTTTCAGCTCTGTCTGTCAACATCTACCTTTCCTTCTTGCTGGAAGTTTCCCTATATTCAACCTGTTCCTAAACAGGGTGACCGTTCTATTTCCTCAAACTACCTTCCTATTGCTTTAATTTCCTGCCTATCTGAAGTTTTTGAATCTATCCTCAACAGGAAGATTCTTAAATATCTATCACTTCACAACCTTCTATCTGATCGCCAGTATGGGTTCCATCAAGGCTGCTCTACTGATGATCTGGCTTTCCTTACTGAGTCTTGGTTATCCTCTTTTAGAGATTTTGGTAAAACTTTTGCTGTTGCCTTGGACATATCATAAGCAAAAGGTAGACGGTCACTGTTCTCCTAAATCTATTAACAGTGGTGTTCCTCAGAGTTCTGTCCTGTCACCCACTCTTTTCTTCTTATTCATTAATGATCTTCTAAACCAAACTTCTTGTCTTATCCACTCCTACGCTAATGATACCATCCTGCACTTTTCCACGTCTTTTCATAGACGTCCAACTCTTCAGGAGGTAAACATATCACGCAGGGAAGCCACAGAATGTTTGACTTCTGATCTTTCTAAAATTTCTGATTGGGGCAGGGTAAACTTGGTATTGTTCAATGCCTCAAAAACTCAATTCCTCCATCTATCAACTCGACACAGCCTTCCAGACAACTATCCCCTCTTCTTCAATGACACTCAACTGTTCCCCTCTTCTACACTGAATATCCTCGGTCTGTCCTTTACTTATAATCTGAACTGGAAACTTCACATCTCATCTCTAGGTAAAACAGCTTCTATGAAGTTAGGTGTTCTGAGTCGTCTCCGCCAGTTTTTCTCACCGGCCCCCCCCCCCCAGCTGTTAACTCTCTACTTATGGACCTTATCCGTCCATTTATGGAGTATGCTTCACATGTCTGGGGGGGTTCCACTCTTCTAGACAGGATGGATTCAAAAGCTTTTCGTCTCATCAACTCCTCTCCTCTAACTGACTATCTTCAGCCTTTCTATCACTGCCGCAATGTTGCATCTCTAGCTGTCTTCTACCGCTATTTTCATGCTAACTGCTCCTCTTATCTCGCTAACTGTATGCCTCCCCTTCTCCAGCGGCCTCGCTGCACAAGACTTTCTTCTTTCTTTCACCTCTATTATATCCACTTCTCTAACGCAAGAGTTAACCAGTATTCTCAATCATTCATCCCTTTCCCTGGTAAAGTTTGGGACTCCTTGCCTGCTTATGTATTTCCACCTTCCTATGACTTGAATTCCATCAAGAGGGAGGTTTCAAGACACTTATTCATCAATATTTTACTACTATTTTGACCCTTTTATGGGACTGGCATTTCAGTGGGCATTTTTTTAAATTGGATTTTTGTTGCCCTTGGACACTGCCCTTCTTACATAAAAAAAAAATAAAAAAAAAAAGCCTCCGCTTCTTCCGCGGCCTCCCTGCACAAGACTTTTTTTCTTTCTCTCACTGGTATTCTGTCCACCTCCCTAATGCAAGAGTTAACCATTATTCTCAGTCACTCATCCCTTCCTCTGGTAAACTGGAACTCCCTGCCTGCTTCTGTATTTCCACATTCCTATGACTTGAATTCCTTCAAGAGGGAGGTTTCAAGACACTTATCCTTCAATTTTTTACTACCGCTTTGGACCCTTTTCTGGGACTGGCATCACAGCGGGATTTTTTTTTATTTGATTTTTTTTGCCTTTGGTCAATGTCCCTCCTACATAAAAAATAAAAAATAAAAAAAATAATAATAATAATAAATAACTAAATAAAAAGTCTGCCTGCAAGACGATAGCATATATATATATATATATATATATATATATATATATATATATATATATATATATATATATATATATATATATATATATATATATATATATATATATATATATATATATATATATATATATATATATATATATATATATATATATATATATATATATATATATATATATATATATATATATATATATATATATATATATATATATATATATATATATATATATATATATATATATATATATATATATATATATATATATATATATATATATATATATATATATATATATTACAAAACAACAATGACTCAAACTGATCCCTGTGACACCTCACTAATTAATTTACCCCATTCTGATTTAGGGCCGTTTATTAAAAGTTTCTGTCGACTCGCTTAGCCTCGATAGCCGTCTAACACCTTACCATCTATCCCGTGCGCCCTAATCTTTCTCATGAGCATTTCGTTTTATCAACTCTTCGCGAACTGACTGTCTTCAGCTTCTCTCTCATCGCCGAAATGTTCCATTTCTTGCTATCTTTATACGCTATTTCACGCTAATTACTCTACTGATCTT